>NC_081553.1:190935527-190958027 GCF_963082655.1 Stomoxys calcitrans
ATACGCTCCTGACAATTCTATGCCTTCTTATCTAGCCTCTTGCTAGGTCTTATCTGGCCCCTTGGCAGTTATTTGGAACCGTTCAGTCTAAGAAAGGCCTACAGAAGACTTTAACAAAGAAAACATCACTATGACACTATTAATGAGCAATAGTTCTGGATAAATTTTGGGCATACGCTCCTGACAATTCTATGCCTAATGGTCCCTTTTGTGCAATGGCAACAGTTACACTTTTCCATGCCATAGGCTAAGGGTAACATCTGCATCCATATGACCCCAATGTAATGATGCATCTACACTTTTCCCCTTCTTGCAAGGCAATATGTTCCAATTTTTTTTCTTCTCCTCTGTGCTATATGAGAATGTAAGTAAGTCCCCATTAAACACACACACACGCACAGCTCCTAAGCACATAAACATAAAATATGTTGTCTAAGTGTGTTGGGTATTCCCTTTATGCATGCCAGTATCGGTATTTGTGTCTGTGCCTGTGTTCTATTTGATTGTATTTTATTATAATTTATTAAATATTATAATGCTCGGGCAAAAGTTACCATTGAACAGTTGCCTTTTCTTTCTTCTTTGACAACAACAACAACAGCAATATCAAGCAAACAATACAAACATTTCCCTTAAACTCCGCCCACCACCAAAAACCACCACCCAGCCAAATGAAGAAGACAAGAATCAACTCTAACGATGAACAAAAACATTAGTGATCTCAGATATGTAACATGTGTGCAAGTATCAAATGAAGAAGAGAGCCCTGGCAAAGAGAGGGAGAGGACAGGAGGAAGCAGAAAAAAATGGGACCAAATAAATGTTATGGTTACATTTATGCCCTACTCCTTCCATGGCCAACAATGGCCTAATGACCACTATTTCCAAGGTACACAAAAAACATTGGCTGTGTGTCGTGCTTCCTTTTTAGTAGAGTGAGTATGAGTGTGTGTGTGTGGGAGTTTTATACTTCCATATGTTGCTTTTTTATATGCATGACTCTATGGGTGTGTGTGTGTGTGTGAGAGAGAGTGTATGTAGTTGTGCCATTTGTATTATTGCTAACTTAGCAAAAGAACTACGACTGGCTTCTTTTTCGATTACCTTCATAGAACCCCAAAGAGTCAGAATAAAAACTACTATGAGGCCAACAACAAGGAGTACACATAATCACACAAACACACACACACACACTGTTACAGTGACAACCAAACCAACCAAAGAAGCGAATAACCAGAGCACCCTAGAAGAATGTGAAGTTTTTATTTGTCGTAAAAACCAAATATTTGCTGTGCATCTCCATGCCGGGTTATAAATGTACATTGATATGGAATTCCATTAAAATATATACCTACACTCTCCCCCTCCAACTCCCCCTACCCCAATAGCGCAATCACTATCAAAGTCCTAGAGCATGTATTGGTGTGTGCGTTGGTAAATGAACATGAATGTGGTCGGCCATACACTGCACTGTGTCCTCGTATAGAAAAAGCAGTTTGTTTGTCGTCCGGCTTTGTCCTCATGGAATTGCAATCATTTGCAAGAACTATTGTAAATATTTCAAGCAGATTGGCATCAATCAATTATTCCTTTGTAAAAAGATTTGAATGCTGGCAGCTAGTTTTTTTTTTGTTTCTTTCTTATTTAAAAGAGTTGCTGGTATATTAAAAATTGTTTCCGAGTGCCGTGTAAGCATCAATGTCCGGTAAATGATAAATGGGAATTTTCTAGTTGATCCCATGAAGGGGTAGGCATTTTAAATGACATTAAGTGGATAAATGGAAAGTTTGATAACCTAGAGTCGGCGAAGTATCAATGGTGGCAAGGTAACCGATAGTCCAAGGCCAGGGTATAAAGGAACAAAGACGTAGTCAGAAGCTGAAACAAAGGGGGAAAAGACGTCGAGATCGTGTGCAATGGCAAGAGGGATAGATAGCTGGATAGTTATATTAATTGAGGGACTTATGCAATATGGGCGAGTAAGCAGGGATGGACTTATTCAAATACCATAGAACTGCAAATGTAAAATTTCTCCAGAACATCCCCTTTAGGGAGCAACGTGGGGTAGTTCTTTTATATAGAGTGAAGTAGCCTAGTTGTAGCTTAAAAATAAGGGGCCTTATTTCATAGCCGAGCCTCAATGGCAGGCAGCAGAATAATGCATTTTTGTGGGAAAGTTCCATAAAGCTGAAATATTCATAAATTTGCCTAAAGAATGACCACAGCTAATGTTGTGGCCAAAAGTTTAAGCCATGCTTTCAGCATGTAAGACGTACATGCCTCTCAGCGGCATGTAAAACATTTTGTGACTAATGTTACGATTGCGGTTGGGGGTATTGGACCAGTCACCCGTACCCGGAAAACTTAAGGAATTACTCTGACGACTCACTCACTAGCCAAGTTGTAGCTTAAAAATAAGGGGCCTTATTTCATTGCCGAGTCTCAATGGCAGGCAGCAGAAAAATGCATTTTTGTGGGAAAGTCCCATAAAGCTGAAATATTCATAAATTTGCCTAAAGAATGACCACAGCTAATGTTGTGGCCAAAAGTTTAAGCCATGCTTTCAGCATGTAAGACGTACATGCCTCTCAGCGGCATGTAAAACATTTTGTGACTAATGTTACGATTGCGGTTGGGGGTATTGGACCAGTCACCCGTACCCGGAAAACTTAAGGAATTACTCTGACGACTCACTCAAAAGTAAAAAGGACCACGATCTGCATCTGGAGTGTCCGAACTTTTTGTAGAGAAAGTGCAGTATACGCACTGGCGGATGTACGAGTAAAGAACAAGTGCGGCTTTTATGGTCCTAAAACCTTTAATCGAAAGATCGGTCTATATGACAGCTATATCCAAATCTGGACCAATCTGTGACATATTCCAGAAGTATGTCGAAGAGTTTAACACAACTCACTGTCCCAAATTTTAGCGACATCGGACAATAAATTCGCCTTTTATAGCCCAAAACCTTAAATCGAGAGTTCGTTCTAAAGGGTGATTTTTTTGAGGTTAGGATTTTCATGCATTAGTATTTGACAGATCACGTGGGATTTCAGACATGGTGTCAAAGAGAAAGATGCTCAGTATGCTTTGACATTTCATCATGAATAGACTTACTAACGAGCAACGCTTGCAAATCATTGAATTTTATTACCAAAATCAGTGTTCGGTTCGAAATGTGTTCAAATTTTGACAAATTTTGTTCAGCGATGAGGCTCATTTCTGGTTGAATGGCTACGTAAATAAGCAAAATTGCCGCATTTGGAGTGAAGAGCAACCAGAAGCCGTTCAAGAACTGCCCATGCATCCCGAAAAATGCACTGTTTGGTGTGGTTTGTACGCTGGTGGAATCATTGGACCGTATTTTTTCAAAGATGCTGTTGGACGCAACGTTACGGTGAATGAACACATTTCGAACCGAACACTGATTTTGGTAATAAAATTCAATGATTTGCAAGCGTTGCTCGTTAGTAAGTCTATTCATGATGAAATGTCAAAGCATACTGAGCATCTTTCTCTTTGACACCATGTCTGAAATCCCACGTGATCTGTCAAATACTAATGCATGAAAATCCTAACCTCAAAAAAATCACCCTTTATATGGCAGCTATATCCAAATCCGGACCGATCTGGACCAAATTGAAGAAGGATGTCGATGGGCCTAACATAACTCACGGTCCCAAATTTTGGCAAAATCGGATCAAAAATGCGCCTTTTATAGGATCAAGACGTTAAATCGAGAGATCGGTCTATATGGCAGCTATATCTAAACCTGGACCGATCTGGGCCAAATTAAAGAAGGATGTAAAAGGGCTTAAGACCACTCACTGTCCAAAACTTCAGCAAAATCGGATAATAAAAGTGGCTCTAATGGGCCTAAAACTATAAATCGGACAATCGGTCTATATGGCAGCTATATCCAAATCTCGACCGATCTGTGCCATATTGCAGAAGTATGTTAAAGAGCTTAACACAACTCACTGACCCAAATTTTGGCGACATCGGACAAAAAATGCGCCTTTTATGGGCCCAAGACCTTCAATCGAGAGATCGGTCTATATGGGAGCTATATCCAAATCCGGACCGATCTATGCCATATTGCAGAAAGATGTCGAGGGGCCTATCAGAACTCACTGCCCCAAATTTTGGCGACATCGGACAATAAATGCGCCTTCAATTGGCCCAAGACCTTAAATCGAGGGATCGGCCTATATGGCAGCTATATCCAAATCTGGACCGATCTGGGCCAAATTGAAGAAGGATGTCGATGGGCCTAACACAACTCACTGTCCCAAGTTTTGGCAAAATCGGATAAAAAATGCACCTTTTATAGGATCAAGATGTTAAATCGAGAGATCGGTCTATATGGCAGTTATATCTAAATCTGGACCGATCTGGGCCAAATTGAAGGAGGATGTCGATGTGCCTAACACAACTCACAGTCCCAAATTTTGGCAAAATCGGATAAAAAATTCGCCTTTTATTGGCCAAAAACCCTAAATCGGCAGATCGGTTTATATGGCAGCTATATCCAAATATGAACCGATCAGGCCCAAATTAACGAAGGATGTAAAAGGGCTTAAGACCACTCACTGTCCAAAACTTCAGCAAAATCGGATAATAAATGTGGCTCTAATGGGCCTAAAACTCTAAATCGGACAATCGGTCTATATGGCAGCTATATCCAAATCTGGACCGATCTGTGCCATATTGCAGAAGTATGTTAAAGAGCTTAACACAGCTCACTGTTCCAAATTTTGGCGACATCGGACAATAAATCCGTCTTTTATGGACCCAAGACCTTCAATCGAGAGATCGGTCTATATGGGAGCTAAATCCAAATCCGGACCGATCTATGCCATATTGCAGAAAGATGTCGAGGGGCCTATCAGAACTCACTGCCCCAAATTTTGGCGACATCGGACAATAAATGCGCCTTTTATTGGCAAAAAACCTTAAAACGAGGGATCGGTCTATATGGCAGCTATATCTAAATCTGGACCAATCTGTACCATATTGCAGAAGAATGTCGAAGGCCCTAACACAATTCACTGTCCCAAATTTCTTCGAAATCGGACAATAAATGCGCCTTTTATGAGCCCAAGGCCTTCAATCGAGAGATCGGTCTATATGGCAGCTATATCCAAATCTGAACAGATCTAAGCCAAATTGCAGAAAGTTGTCGAGGGGCCTTCAGAACTCACTGTCCCAAATTTTGACAAAATTGGACGAAAAATTCGCCTTTTATGGGCCCATCGAGAGTTTGTTCTATATGGCAGCTATATCTAAATCTGGACCGATCTGTGCCACATTAAAGAAGAATGTCGAAGGGCCTAACACAACTCACTGTCCCAAATTTCGTCGAAATCGGACAATAAATGCGCCTTTTATGAGCCCAAGACCTTAAATCGAGAGATCGGTCTATATGGGAGCTATATCCAAATCTGGACCGATCTATGCCATATTGCAGAAAGATGTCGAGGGGCCTATCAGAACTCACTGCCCCAAATTTCGGCGAAATCGGACAATAAATGCCCCTTTTATGGGCCCATCGAGAGTTCGTTCTATATGGCAGCTATATCTAAATCTGGACCGATCTGTGCCACATTAAAGAAGAATGTCGAAGGGCCTAACACAACTCACTGTCCCAAATTTTGGCAAAATCGGATAAAAAATGCTCTTTTTATGGGCCCAAAACCTAGAGATAGGTCCATATCGGAGCTATATCCGAATCAGGACCGATCTATGCCATATTGCAGAAAAATGTCGAGAAGCCTAACAGAACTCACTGTCTAAAGTTTTGGCGATATTGGACAATAAATGCTCCTTTTATGGGCCCAAAACCGAAAGATCGGTCAATGTGGCAGCTATATCCAAATCTGAACCGATCTGGGCCAAATTGAAGAAGGTTGTCGACTGGCCTAACACAACTCACTGCCCCAAAATTCAGCAAAATCCGTCCGTAAGGAGTAAAGCTAGTCGCTTGAAAGTTTGCACAAATACTTCTTATCAGTGTAGGTCGGTTGGGATTGTAAATGGGCCAAATCGGTCCATGTTCTGATATAGCTGTCATAGAAACCGATCTTGGGTCATGACTTCTTAAGCCTCTAGAGGGCGCTATTCTCGTCTGATTTGGTTGAAGTTTTGCACATTGTGTTTTGGTATCGCTTCCAACAATTGCTATAAGTATGGTTCAAATCGGTCCATGTTTTAATATAGCTGTCATGTAAACCGATCTTGGGTCTTGACTTCTTGAGCCTGTAGAGGGCGCAATTCTCGTCCGATTTGACTGAAACTTTGCACGTTGGGTTTTTGTATCACTTCCAATAATTGCGCTAGGTATGGTTCATATCGGTGAATGTTTTGATGTAGCTGCCATATAAACCGATCTTGGGTCTTGACTTCTTGAGCCTCTAGAGGGCACAATTCTTATCCGATTGGAATGAAATTTTGCACGACGTGTTTTTTTATGATATCCAACGAATGTGCCAGGTATGGTTCAAATCGGTTAATAACCTGATATAGCTGCCATATAAACCAATCTTGGATCTTGACTTCTTGAGCCTCTGGAGGGCGCAATTCTCGTCCGATTTGACTGAAATTTTGCACGTTGTGTTTTGGTATCGTTTCCAACAATTGCTCTAAGTATGGTTCAAATCGATCAATGTTTCGATATAGCTGTCATATAAACCGATCGTGGGTCTTGACTTCTTGAGCCTCTAGAGGGCGCAATTATCATACGATTTGGCAGAAATTTTGCACGTTGGGTTTTTGTATCACTTCCAATAATTGCGCTAGGTATGGTTCAAATCGGTGAATGTTTTGATATAGCTGCCATATAAACCGATCTTGGGTCTCGACTTCTTGAGCCTCTAGAGGGCGCAATTCTTACCCGATTGAAATGAAATTTTGAACGTTGTGTTTTAGTATCACTTCCAACTTTTATGCGAAATATGGTCCAAATCGGTCCATGCCCTGATAAAGCTGCCGTATCAACCGATCTGGGATCTTGAGTTCTTGAGCCTCTAGAGAGCGCATGATTTGGAACAGATTTTGTACAACGGCTTCTCCCGTGGCCTTCAACATACGTGTGTAATATGGTCTGAATCGATCTATAGCTTGGCACAGCTCCCATATAAACCGATTTCCCGATTTTGCTTCTTGCGCCCCGAATCGGACTATAACTTGATATAGCTCCACCTCCTCCTCCGTCCATATTCATTATTCTTTGCGATGCGATCCATGGTGGAGGGTGTATAATATTAGGCCCGGCTGAACTTAGCACCCTCTTACTTGTTTTGCCTAAGACGAGATGGCGGGAAAAGAATTCAACAAATCCGATCCATGGTGGGGGGTATATAAGATTCGGCCCGGCCGAACTTAGCACGCTTTTACTTGTTACTTGTTTCTATTTCTTTGTTTCTCATAGTTTTCATTTAGATCGCACGTGTATCCCTCGTTGTCGCGAGTCGCTTGCTCCAAGATCCGACGCTCGCCTCCAGCCTCCCTTAACCTGGGAACAGACGCTGAACTTGGCCTTTGGTTATTTGAAGACGCCAATAACTCGACTTGTCATCTCCCTACCCTACCAACCAGTTTATAGAAATACCAAAAAAAAAAGAGTCTGAGTGCAAATTATATTCGTTTACATGCCTTGGCCACTTTTACGTGAAGATTCTCCTAAAAAAAAATAAATGTCTAAAAACCGTTTTGCACCTTTTTACGCAAAGTGGAGCATTTCTGAGGAATACAAATGAAACTTAATTCTATTAGAGTACAATGTGTAAACAAATGACTGTGACGCGCCAAAGGTATGGCTCTGTTGTGACTTATTACACATTTTGCTAATTATTACGCATTTGGCCATTGGCAAGAGTAATTTTTGCAGATTATTTTGAAGTGAAATGTTTGTATTTATTGGCAAAATTAAGTTGAAGCAGTGGCTTCTTTCAAAACTTAGCCCTTTTGGTAAAGGTTGGCTATGTTTTTCTTAAAACACAAAAGAATGAAATCTTTGAAAAACCTACGCAGAAATGTTTTAAGTTAATTGGTATCACACACACACACACACACATGCTCACACTTTGAAAAGAGCTTTCTGCCATTTCTGGAATCAGTTGGTGTGCATAGCATTTAATTGGACTTATTACATTTTGTGAGGGCGTGTAGACGTGTGGGTGTGTATGTGTGGCTGTGTGTGTACGGAGTAAAGCATCGCAGTTGTTATTTCTTTGGTATACAGCTTGTAATGTTGCCTATTTTCGCTGCAATTGGGATTTCTTGTTATATTCTCTTTGGGCTTTCCGGCGAAGGGAATTATTTTTATGAGGCGCCCGCTTTCATTATAACCATTTCATTAATTAACAAAAGTTACCTTCATAATTCTTTTATGATGGTGATACCCTGGTGCTTGGTCCTTGGCTTACACTATTCCTATTTATTTTCTTCAACTCTCCAAGAAAAAAACAGAGAAATATTCTCCGGAAACTCAGGTTTAAAATTCCTTTTGTATTTTTTGCGTTTTACCTTTTTGCGGAAATAAATGTCCTGTAAATACGTGTAGCCAGCAAGAAATGAACAATGCAATTGAGTGCTTGACTGCACGCTTCCTTCAATTGCTGGCATTGCTGGTCATTGAAGTCGTTTTATCGCTTAGCTTCCTGGGGTGATTAATTGTCGAAGCAACTAAGGCATACACGCCACATCAAATATGCATTATGAATGAATGGATGAATGAATGAATGAATGAAGCTTTTACCTAGCTGACAAGCCAGTACACTTCTGTACTTAATGTCCCTCACCCTGTACCTGTGAATGAAATGAAACGTGCCCGTCAACTAAATGAGTTTTTCATAATCTAGTGTTTTTTTTCTCCCTCCGGCCATTTAGTGGAAATTTATTTCCGCAAACGAATTTAAGTTTTAATTTTAAAACATTTTTCTTCGTTTTGTGCCGCTGTATGAGCTTTTTTTATGGATTACAACAACTTAGGCATTTCTAAGGATTATGAATTTGAAGAGCACTTTTGTTGGAAGATTGTTAATCATTTCTTTATATTTGTAACTTCATTTCTGTTGCTTTTGGTTGGAGGCTATGTGTAAGAGAAGGGAAATGAAATTCTTTTGGAATCTTAAATTTTAAAGATATTCGGCCCCTAAAAACATCGGCTATAAAAAGAAGGTTCCTTATCATTGAGTTTAAACTTGAATCGGAGAGCACTTATTGAAGTTTAAAAATGTTGACCCTGTTTCTTAATGGAATGTTCAGGGGCAAATTTGCATTTGCCATCCTCCTAATAGTATAAGGAAATCACAGAAGTATCCCTCTTGCAGTATTACGTTCAAGCCTTAGTTATGTGGACATTTTCAAACATGTTCCCCTTTTTATACCCAACACCACTACTGTGGTACAGGGTATTATAATTAAGTGCATTTGTTTGTAACACCTAGAAGGAAGAGAGATAGACCCATTGATAAGTAGACAGATTAACTCAGAATCACTTTCTGATTCGACTTAGCTATGTCCGTCTGTCTGTCTGTCTGTCGATCCATATTAATTTGTGTACAAAGTACAGGTCCCAATTTTCATCTGATCGTCTTTAAATTTGTTACAGGCATGTTTTTCGGCCTGCAGACAAAGCCTATTAAAATTGAAAAAAAAAAACGGTTCAGATTCGGATAGGTTGGGTTACGTTCGATTTAAGTGGCAGTCTGCCATCAGACTCACTTAGATGTTTTCGTCCTTTGTGATACCACAGGCACAGCAGAAGGAAAATGCCTTCTAGTTCCTACCGTTGAAAAATCCAGATCGGTTTTTAAAAGCCCAACAACGAATGTTCACATCCGCTAAATCAAACAGGTTCTCAAAGAAATGAGAACCTAAAGTGGAACTCCTTCTGACTGCTAGTCCTTCTTCTTCGATGTCTTCACAGCTTCTGCAAAAGTCATTGCTGACAACCTTCATCGTGTCAGCATGTTTTACGATTAGACAGTGACCTGTCATGACGGACACAATGACTGAGACGTCTGTTCTAGCCAATGACAGCAAAGCAGTAGACCTCTTCAAGTCTAGATGAGGCCACATAGTTTTGGAATAATCACAGCCGCCTCTTTGTGACCATCTATCATTCGTTGTCCTTCGGGCCTGATCCTGAAAACTTAGCTTACATGCCGCTAGTGTCATACCCACAGTTTCCAGTATCCCTCGAATGTGTAGGGTGGTTCCTAGTCTTGCAAGCTCATCGGCTTTACAATTCCCAGGGATATCTCTGTGGCCCGGCACCCAGAACAGGTGAATGTTGAACTTTTCAGCTGTCGCACAATGTTGCATGGGTATTTGTCGCCTACTCCCTTAATTCGGACTGCATATACCCGAAAGGCTTCGGGTTACCCAGGTTTATTGTCGGCAGTCCTCTGGCCTTCACCGCCAAATCGTGGGCCCTATCTTTTCCCCTTACTCCGTTAGGGCCCGGCACCCAAGCGATGCGGATTTTGCCATCCTCAGAGGAGGCGTTAATCTCCTTCTTACATTGCGAGACTGCTCGTGACCTTACTGTTCTGGTTGTTATTGCCTTTATGGCCTGTTTACTGTGCGTAAAGATGTTCATAATCGACGTCCTCGTTTTAAAAGCACACCACCTCACCCATTCCGTGATCGCCCGGATCTCCACCTGTAGGACCGTATTATGATCAGGCAGTCTAAAACAGATCTTAGTCCTTGAGTGTTCAATGTAGACACCCAGGCCCACTATGTCCTCTAGCTTTGATCCATGCTCGTAATATGATCTTCCAGAAGGCAATATTAGGGTTCCGTCAAACCAAGACTGTGCCGTTGGCGGCAATGCCTCTCATTCGACCTTAAGTGTAGTCTCAGGTAACCGACCAGAAACCGCTTCCTCACTTTCCAGGTTTCGTCGCCGCGATGATATGAGCTCCTCCCATCCTCAATGCATTCTCCCATCGCCTTAAGTCTCATAGCCTCAGTGGTTGCCTCGCACTCAAACTGTATGTCTATGGGACGGATGTCTAGAAAAGTCTCCAGTGCCCAAGTGGGCGTGGTCCTCCGCCTATACCAAGACACTATGTTCTCTGTTGTGTTGCAGTTTGTTGTGTTCTATCTTTCGTCTGCATGAATCTGGTGAGTGTCAAGACCCAGGAACTCTGCGACTAAGATGGGATGCGTCCACAGGGATCTGGATTTGAGTCGAGTGGGTCTGGCTGGGCAGTTAAACAGGTGACGTGTATCGTGCGATACCTGGTTACAATCGGGTCATACATCTTGCATGTCGGCATCTGTCCTTGTTCTGTAGGAGTTGAGGCGGCTGCATCCGCCGGAACGTAGTTAAGCCAGAATCACTCTGGTTTGCCGGGGGAGGTCAATTTCTTCAGGTGCAATGGGAGGCGGTTGTTCTCCAAGGACTACATTCACCCGGCGGTAGCTGGTTACTGCATCTGCTACCGTGTCCACATGAATGTTGTCTAGACCTGCCGCTGATATGCCGCTTGATCTAGAGGTTCTCTCTTTTGTAGCGCTGAATCTCACGCTCTAGATCATATAGATCTACCGTAAAACTTCTGGGCGGTGGATATCTATCCACAAGATGATGATTTGGATGGTCTCTGCGGTAACAGCCCAAAAGGAATTGCTTAGACAGCATGCAGTTATGTCTTCACACTGGTAGGATCTATGTCTCTTATGGAGGTGGTCCACATGAGAACTGAGTAGACAGCTCGTCGCAGTTCGTATAGTGGACTTCTGACTGATCTGAATATTATACCACTGCGTGCCACAAAGCTGACGAGAGCAGACTGGCTCTACATGACTTACCACAGACCGGCCAAATGCTTTGTACCTGGTCAACAAGGTTTCCTTGTCTGCAAGTGCTGCCAGCAAGTGACCTTGTTTCTACTTTTGACTTTATCGCAAATTGCTATGGCATGTGGAGACAGTGTGTAAGAGCTGTCAAATGTGACGCTAAGTATTTTGGGACACTTGATGGTCGGAATCATTTCTCCATTGACCTCATGCGTATTAGTAGTGAACAATGTGGCTGAAGATATTAACCTGTTGTATTATCCTTATGTTGCACTTTTTCTCCAAAGCAGTCCACCAAACTACTGAGGCGTAAGTGAGTATTGGTCTAATCACGCTCCGGTAGAGCCAGTGGACTATCCTTGGATTCAGGGCCCATTTCGAGCCTACGGCTGTCTACATAGTGCCCAATATCTGTGAGCTTTCTCAGTACCCTCCCGAATGTGACACTTCCAATTCAGTTTCCTGTCCAAGATCACTCCTAAGTACTTGAACTTGTCAGATATCGAAATCGTTCTATTAAGGAAACGTAGTGCCTCATATTGGCCCTCCTTCATATTCCTTGTGAGCATGCATATTTCTGTCTTCTCTGGATTAACATTGAGATCCCTGGGCCTTGCCCAGTTATATGCCATATGCAAGACCCTTTCGGCCATTCTGCATAGCTGGTTCGGATCCTTTCGCCTAAGAAGTATAATAACATCGTCTGCATAGCAGACGTCTTCAAATCCCTCCTTAGTCAGAATCCATAAAAGATTGTTTATGGTGGTCAGCCGCCTGTGGCGTGCCCTGCGCCACTTTCTCCCTCATATTTATGTCATGGGACTTGCATTTTATCTACCTGTTCCTTAGCACATGGTTTATTCTGGAAGTTAAATATCAAGAAAAGGTTATGATTGGCTGCAGCTTGCCAGAGTCCACTCCAATAAAGATCCCTCCCTCAGCCATTAATATAGAGCTCCCGCCGGTCATTTGGCATAACCTTGTTTAACATTTTTTAAAGCCGTAAGGTAATCCACCTAAATAAGGCCACAAAATACCTTAAAGAAACAAAAAACGAAGCTCTGATGTGCGATAGAACCTGGATTGTCCTATCCTATAGACAGAAGGAAAGACAAACGCCTGGGTGGAACATGTGAACGCTGCCCTGAAAATGACTCGGAAACCATCCCACAAAATTTCAGTGCAAATATTGGAGTGGATAATCAGAAAATTTAGGCTTCCTTGGGTAGTGCTAGTAGTGCGACAAAGGAAAGAAATAAAATGGCATCAAGTTTGGTCAAGTCGAACTTAGGATACCCACCACCTCAGGTGTTTACCACATGTCGACAAAATTCGATGAAAATGAACCGCTAATGAGCCTGTAGCAGCAATATCGAGTTATGGTCTGACTTAGGCAAAATCAAGAACGAACATCGAGGGTTTAACGCTACTCGCTGTTCTATGATGCAGGAAAACCTATGTTTATAAAAGAGTAGTGCAAATGACTAATGTTCACCCAGACAAAACGGCTGAAACTACAACCTTGAAATTTTGCATAAATGTCACTCTTAGTACGAAGCTTCGAGACAAGGCTGGATTTTCGAAAATTCAAACTAGAACATACTATAATTAGTAAAAAACTTAAGACAAAAATTTTTGTTGATTTTGCACTAAAGACTCACTTGTTTGTGCTGATGCAAAGCCATAATACAAAAGGAGGAGGATATACCGTAAGAGAGAGGAGGCCACCGTAGCAAAGAGGTTAGCATGTCCGCCTATGACGCTGAACGCCTGGGTTCGAATCCTGGCGAGAACAGGATTCTGGCAACATTTGTGCGTTCGGACTCGGCTATAAAAAGGAGGTCCCCTATCATTGAGCTTAAACTTGAATCGGACTGCACTCATTGATATGTGAGAAGTTTGCCCCTGTTCTTTAGTGGAATGTTCATGGGCAAAATTTGCATTTGCTATGTTTATTAAAGAGTAGTGCAAATGACTAATGTTCCCCCAGACAAAACGGCTGAAACTACAACCTTGAAATTTTGCATAAATGGCACTCTTAGCACGAAGTTACGAGACAAGGCTGGATTTTCTAAAATTCAAAGTAGAACATACTATAATTAGTAAAAAACTTAAGACAAACATTTTTGTTGATTTTTACTAAAGACTCATTTGTTTGTGTCGATGCAAAGCCATAATACAAAGGGAGTTGTTATGTGAATGATTGAGATATACCGTTAGAGAGAGGAGGTCACCGTAGCGCAGAGGTTAGCATGTCCGCCCATGACGCTGAATGCCTGGGTTCGAATCCTGGCGAGAACAGGATTCTGGCAACTGGCAACATTTGTGAGGTACTATGCCATGTAAAACTTCTCTCCAAAGAGGTGTCGCACTGCGGCACGCCATTCGGACTCGGCTATTAAAAGGAGGTCCCCTATCATTGAGCTTAAACTTGAATCGGACTGCACTCATTGATATGTGAGAAGTTTGCCCCTGTTCCTTAGTGGAATGTTCATGGGCAAAATTTGCAAAAATTTCCAATACCGTTAGAGAGATTGAGAGAGTGTGCATGATAAGGTCATAACTAACAAGTTAAAGCGTGCTAAGTTCGGCCGGGCCGAATCTTATATACCCTCCACCATGGATCGCATTTGTCGAGTTCTTTTCCCGGCATCTCTTCTTAGGCAAAAAAGGATATAGGAAAAGAGTTGCTCTGCTATTAAAACGATATCAAGATATGGTCCGGTTCGGACCACAATTAAATTATATGTTGGAGACCTGTGTAAAATTCCAGCCAATTTGTATAAGAATTGCGCCCATTGGGGCTCACGAAGTAAAATAGAGAGAACGATTTATATGGGATCTGTATCGGGCTATAGACCGATTCAGACCATAATAAACACGTTTGTTGATGGTCATGAGAGGATCCATCGTACAAAATTTCAGGCATATCGGATAATAATTGCGACCTCTAGCGGTCAAGAAGTCAAGATCCCAGATCGATTTATATGGCTGCTATATCAGGTTATGAACCGATTTGAACCTTATTTGACACAGTTGTTGAAAGTAAAAATAAAATACGTCATGCAAAATTTCAGCCAAATCGGATAGGAATTGCGCCCTTTAGAAGCTCAAAAGTCAAATCCCCAGATCTGTTTATATGACAGCTATATCAGGTTATGAACCGATTTCAACCATACTTGGCACAGTTGTTGGATATCATAACGAAATACTTCGTGCAAAAATTCATTCAAATCGGATAAGAATTGTGCCCTCTAGAGGCTTAAGAAGTCAAGACCCAAGATCGGTTTATATGGCAGCTATATCAGGTTATGAACCGATTTGAACCATACTTAGCACAGTTGTTGGATATCGTAACAAAACACGTCGTGCAAAATTTCATTCCAATCGGATAAGAATTGCGCACTCTAGAGGCTCAAGAAGTCAAGACCCAAGATCGGTTTATATGGCAGCTATATCAGGTTATGGACCGATTTGAACCATACTTGGCACAGTTGTTGGATATCAAAACAAAACACGTTGTGCAAAATTTCATTCTGATCGGATAAGAATTGCGCACGCTAGAGGCTCAAGAAGTCAAGACCCAAGATCGGTTTATATGGCAGCTATATCAGGTTATGGACCGATTTAAACCATACTTAGCACAGTTGTTGGATATCATAGCAAAACACGTCATGCAAAATTTCATTCCAATCGGATAAGAATTGCGCACTCTAGAGGCTCAAGAAGTCAAGACCCAAGATCGGTTTATATGGCAGCTATATCAAAACATGGACCGATATGGCCCATTTACAATACCAACCGACCTACACTAATAAGAAGTATTTGTGCAAAATTTCAAGCGGCTAGCTTTACTCCTTCGGAAGTTAGCGTGCTTTCGACAGACAGACGGACGGACGGACGGACGGACGGACGGACGGACGGACGGACGGACGGACGGACGGACGGACGGACGGACGGACGGACGGACGGACGGACAGACGGACGGACATGGCTAGATCGACATAAAATGTCACGACGATCAAGAATATATATACTTTATGGGGTCTCAGACGAATATTTCGAGTAGTTACAAACAGAATGACGAAATTAGTATACCCCCCATCTTATGGTGGAGGGTATAAAAATTGTGAGAGAGTTGAATGGTAATCACATATTAGGAGAGCAATAGGTGAGAATATGAGAGGCAGCAGGTGGCTGTGCGAGATAGGATCACTTTTGCTGTGAGTGTTTCTTTTTGCCGCGTGTAAGAACAACCATACCGCTTAGTCATTCAGTGCAATATTGATGCTTATTTTTCTTTATACCCACCACCGAAGGATGGGGGTATATTAATTTGTTCATTCCCTTTACATGGAAGTCACGTTGCGCCAAATTTGGAAATGCTAACCTATGATTCGTGCCGAAAACAGTATGCTTTCGAGCAGTATGAATGGAAGAGGTTATATTGACTGAATGTCCCGACGATCAACAACACTACATAAAATTTATGCAAATGCCGTGTTCAAGTTAGTTTGCTCCCCCTTCTGTGGTGCTGGGTATAATAATCATATTTCCACTTTTATGACCATTTTAGCTTTTGCTAGAGCAATGGGTGGTAATATTTTTTTTTTCACAGAAATTGAATATAAATATATTTTTAAAATAAATCTAGATTTAATTAAAAACCGATTGAAATTATTATGGTTTTCATAGAAAAGTGCTAATCAAAATTTTATTGAACTCAGAATGCAACACGCTGAAAATAGGTCAACAACTACTTTGGCAAACATGAGAGATTTGAAAGCCGATTCATGAAATTGCAGTTGTCCTACACAGGAAGCTGAATGGCGTGTTAGTCTTGTGGCTACACTGATAGAAAAGTTGATACCGAAGGCATTATGAAAAGTTAAGCCTGCATTTTTGTGATAACAATACCGTATTGTATGGATAGACGTCTTACACCATTCACATCGTACGATATTGCTTTCTCAAAAAACCGAGTTAATTCTCTGTAAATACGTTATGGTATCAATTTTTTCTTTCATTGTAGCTATTTGCAACTCC
Source organism: Stomoxys calcitrans (assembly GCF_963082655.1). Taxonomy (NCBI): domain Eukaryota; kingdom Metazoa; phylum Arthropoda; class Insecta; order Diptera; family Muscidae; genus Stomoxys; species Stomoxys calcitrans. The sequence continues at coordinate 190,952,388 of NC_081553.1, forward strand.
AACTACTGGTCATTACTCTTTTGAATCCAATGGATGAATCGCCGCTGCAATAAGGACAATAGCATATGAGCACTACTGCAAACAATGCTGGCAGACAAAGGCAAATTCGACTTTTATTAGGATTGCCCAGCAAATACGGGCAAAGTGTAATCCTTGACACAATGCCTGCTGCAGTTTGAATTGCACACACTTACTGTGGTGTTATTCGATAAGATGTGCAGAAACACAATTTTTTTGATTCATCAAATTGGAAATGCTATTGGCATGGTAATAAAAGGCTCGTTGAATAGACCATATAGGCATTGGGGTATACTCTTAGCTTTTTAACTGAACACAACAAAAAAACTTTATTGTGGTCTGTGTACGTTTAAAGAGTATTTGGCCCACTACGACAATGTTTGATATTAAGCTGACAGATATTAAGCTTGCAGCTGCGAACCTATGGGTGTGAAGCAAACTACAGAAGACCTTATTTGTAGGAAATCTGTACTGGGAAAAGATGATTAAATTGTGGCAAATGCAAAAAGTGAATACTTCGGCTGTAAAAATTGTTATACACTACACCACTACTGTGGTACAGGGTATTATAACTTAGAGAAGAGAGATAGACCCATCGATAAGTATACCGAACGAGTCAGAATAACTTTCTGATTCGATTTAGCTGTGTCCGTCTGTCTGTCCGTCCGCCTGTCGAAAGCACGCTAACTTTCGAAGGAGTAAAGCTATCCGCTTGAAATTTTCCACAAATACTTTTTAATAGTGAAGGTCAGTTGGTATTGTAAATGGGCCATATCGGTCCATGTTTTGATATAGCTGCCATAGAAACTGATCTTGGGTCTTCACTTCTTGCGCCTCTAGAGGGCGCAATTCTAAACCGAATGGAATGAAATTTTGCACAACGTGTTTTGTTATGATATCCAACCAAGTATGGTTTAAATCGGTTGATGTTTTGACTGCAATGTAAACCAATCTTCAGATTTCATTTCATGAGCCTCTAGATGGCGCAATTCTTATACGATTTGACTGATATTTTATACAGTGACTTCTTTTATAACCATCAGTATATGTGCGAAATCTGTTTTTTATCTGTCCATAACCTGATATAGCTTCCATACAAACCGATCTTCCGAATTTGCTTCTTGAGCCCCTATGGGGTCTGCCATATTAACCGATCTTCAGATTTCATTTTATGGGCCTCTAGAGGGCGCAATTCTTATACGATTTGGATGAAATTTTGTTCAATGATTTTTTCATATCACCGTCAACATACGTGCTAAATCTGGTTTGTATCTGTCCATAACCTGATATAGCTTGCATTTAAATTGGTTTCCCGAATTTACTTCTTGAGACCGATTTGACTGAAATTTTGTATAATGACTACCACTATAGTCTCCAACATCCAAACTATGTTTGACCCAATTCAGTTCATAACCTGATATAACTTTAATAGCATGGTAATTTTTATGCGTTATCCTTTGTTTGCTTTTAAAGAGATACCGGGCAAAAGACGTTACTCCTCTCTCCTTTTCTCCCGAAATCTCTCCTTCATCATGTGCGTTGTTACTGACTGCAAGGTTGCTCTCAATGCCGCCTTTTTGGCTTTGGTAGATACTCTTGCCATCCATGGTGGAGGGTATATAAGATCCGGCTTGGTTGAACTAAGGACGCTTTTACTTACTGTAGATCAGAGAGAGAGAGTAGAGATTATATGGCAGCTATATCAAAATATGGACCATATCGGTCCATATTTTGATATAGCTGCCATATAAACCGAATTTGGGTCTTGACTTCTTGAGCCACTAGAGGACGCAATTCTTATCCGATTTGCCTGACATTTTGCACGAGGTGTTTTGTTATGATTTCCAACAACTGTGTTGAATATGGTTTAAATAGGTCCATAACCTGATATAGCTGCCATATAAACCGATCTGGTGTTTTGACTTCTTGAGCCTCTAGAGGGCGCAATTCTGATCTGATTAGGATGAAATTTTGCACAACGTGTTTTGTTATGATATCCAACACCTGTGCTAAGTATGGTTCAAATCGGTCAATGGTTTGATATAGCTGCCCTTTTAAACCGATCTTGGGTCTTGACTTCTTGAGCCTGTAGAGGGCGCAATTCTAATCCGAATGGAATGAAATTTTGCACAACGTGTTTTGTTATGATATCCAACAACTGTTCCACTTCTTGAGCCTCTAGAGGGCGCAATTATTATCCGATTTGCCTCAAATTTTGTACGACGGATTTTTTTTTATTTTTTTTATTTTATTTTATTTTATTTTATTTTATTTTATTTTATTTTATTTTATTTTATTTTATCTTATTTTATTTTATTTTATTTTATTTTATTTTATTTTATTTTATTTTATTTTATTTTATTTTATTTTATTTTATTTTATTTTATTTTATTTTATTTTATTGTATTTTATTGTATTTTATTTTATTTTATTTTATATTATTTTGTTTTATTTTATTTTATTTTAATATATTTTATTATATTATATTATATTATATTATATTATATTATATTATATTATATTATATTATATTATATTATATTATATTATATTATATTATATTATATTATATTATATTATATTATATTATATTATATTATATTATATTATATTATATTATATTATATTATATTATATTATATTATATTATATTATATTATATTATATTATATTATATTATATTATATTATATTATATTATATTATATTATATTATATTATATTATATTATATTATATTATATTATATTATATTATATTATATTATATTATATTATATTATATTATATTATATTATATTATATTATATTATATTATATTATATTATATTATATTATATTATATTATATTATATTATATTATATTATATTATATTATATTATATTATATTATATTATATTATATTATATTATATTATATTATATTATATTATATTATATTATATTATATTATATTATATTATATTATATTATATTATATTATATTATATTATATTATATTATATTATATTATATTATATTATATTATATTATATTATATTATATTATATTATATTATATTATATTATATTATATTATATTATATTATATTATATTATATTATATTATATTATATTATATTATATTATATTATATTATATTATATTATATTATATTATATTATATTATATTATATTATATTATATTATATTATATTATATTATATTATATTATATTATATTATATTATATTATATTATATTATATTATATTATATTATATTATATTATATTATATTATATTATATTATATTATATTATATTATATTATATTATATTATATTATATTATATTATATTATATTATATTATATTATATTATATTATATTATATTATATTATATTATATTATATTATATTATATTATATTATATTATATTATATTATATTATATTATATTATATTATATTATATTATATTATATTATATTATATTATATTATATTATATTATATTATATTATATTATATTATATTATATTATATTATATTATATTATATTATATTATATTATATTATATTATATTATATTATATTATATTATATTATATTATATTATATTATATTATATTATATTATATTATATTATATTATATTATATTATATTATATTATATTATATTATATTATATTATATTATATTATATTATATTATATTATATTATATTATATTATATTATATTATATTATATTATATTATATTATATTATATTATATTATATTATATTATATTATATTATATTATATTATATTATATTATATTATATTATATTATATTATATTATATTATATTATATTATATTATATTATATTATATTATATTATATTATATTATATTATATTATATTATATTATATTATATTATATTATATTATATTATATTATATTATATTATATTATATTATATTATATTATATTATATTATATTATATTATATTATATTATATTATATTATATTATATTATATTATATTATATTATATTATATTATATTATATTATATTATATTATATTATATTATATTATATTATATTATATTATATTATATTATATTATATTATATTATATTATATTATATTATATTATATTATATTATATTATATTATATTATATTATATTATATTATATTATATTATATTATATTATATTATATTATATTATATTATATTATATTATATTATATTATATTATATTATATTATATTATATTATATTATATTATATTATATTATATTATATTATATTATATTATATTATATTATATTATATTATATTATATTATATTATATTATATTATATTATATTATATTATATTATATTATATTATATTATATTATATTATATTATATTATATTATATTATATTATATTATATTATATTATATTATATTATATTATATTATATTATATTATATTATATTATATTATATTATATTATATTATATTATATTATATTATATTATATTATATTATATTATATTATATTATATTATATTATATTATATTATATTATATTATATTATATTATATTATATTATATTATATTATATTATATTATATTATATTATATTATATTATATTATATTATATTATATTATATTATATTATATTATATTATATTATATTATATTATATTATATTATATTATATTATATTATATTATATTATATTATATTATATTATATTATATTATATTATATTATATTATATTATATTATATTATATTATATTATATTATATTATATTATATTATATTATATTATATTATATTATATTATATTATATTATATTATATTATATTATATTATATTATATTATATTATATTATATTATATTATATTATATTATATTATATTATATTATATTATATTATATTATATTATATTATATTATATTATATTATATTATATTATATTATATTATATTATATTATATTATATTATATTATATTATATTATATTATATTATATTATATTATATTATATTATATTATATTATATTATATTATATTATATTATATTATATTATATTATATTATATTATATTATATTATATTATATTATATTATATTATATTATATTATATTATATTATATTATATTATATTATATTATATTATATTATATTATATTATATTATATTATATTATATTATATTATATTATATTATATTATATTATATTATATTATATTATATTATATTATATTATATTATATTATATTATATTATATTATATTATATTATATTATATTATATTATATTATATTATATTATATTATATTATATTATATTATATTATATTATATTATATTATATTATATTATATTATATTATATTATATTATATTATATTATATTATATTATATTATATTATATTATATTATATTATATTATATTATATTATATTATATTATATTATATTATATTATATTATATTATATTATATTATATTATATTATATTATATTATATTATATTATATTATATTATATTATATTATATTATATTATATTATATTATATTATATTATATTATATTATATTATATTATATTATATTATATTATATTATATTATATTATATTATATTATATTATAT
>NC_081553.1:190960527-191079031 GCF_963082655.1 Stomoxys calcitrans
TATTTTATTTTATTTTATTTTATTTTATTTTATTTTATTTTATTTTATTTTATTTTATTTTATTTTATTTTATTTTATTTTATTTTATTTTATTTTATTTTATTTTATTTTATTTTATTTTATTTTATTTTATTTTATTTTATTTTATTTTATTTTATTTTATTTTATTTTATTTTATTTTATTTTATTTTATTTTATTTTATTTTATTTTATTTTATTTTATTTTATTTTATTTTATTTTATTTTATTTTATGTTACTTAGTTTGATTTTAATTAATTTTTAGCCTTTTATCGGAGTGCACTGCCTACTTGGTCCAATTATAATTTTCCCATAACGATGGCTATTAATATATTGACGTTGTTAAATGCTTCTCGTTTGAAAATCTGGCGGAGCTTGATTTCTTCTATATAAAGAAATATATTCATTTATATAAAGACATTTTTCGTGTTCTCATTGTTGTAAACTCAAATTTACATTTTAAGCTTCTGTTGTAAAAATTAGTCGTCTTGGGAAACCATAAAAATGCTATCCTTAGTGCGGCCCGGCAAACATAGTGCGTTGTTCTTATCTTAGCCTGTTGATACTTTTTAGTGGATTTTATATTTTTTTTAGGTTTTTTCTCCCAAAAGGGAGTGAGTCAAGCTAATCTGCAAAAATGCACTTTTACTTATTGAATTTCTGTTCTCTTAATGTATCACATTGAACCTTTTTCTCTTACATATTAAGTTATTGATTTACTTTATATCAATGTTTCCTAAAAGTCTTTTATATGATATTCCTTCACTTAAAGCTCTTTTTTCAAAGCAATTGTCATTTACTTTGATTTTTTGTTAAAGCTTTGTGCAACCAAAGGAATTGGAAAAAGCCATCGAGCGATATGACTGCAAGCTAATGTAGCAGAAATACATTCTCTTTTGTTAAAAGGTTTTGTTGACTTTTGCGATATATTCCTCTTTTTATTCAATTTTTTTTTTTTGTTGTTTTTGTTTAAGTTCACCTCTTTGATACTGTTTGCATTCTTTTATCGAATTTTCAGCAATATTCCCCAATTTATGTTGGTTTCCAAAATGTTTCGATGTACTTTTTTTGTGTTGCGGTGGAAAATGATGCATATTGCATATATATACCAACATAACTATGAATGCCAACATACTTGGACACACACACAGACACACACACACAAACATATATGCTTTCATATATTTATATGTCGCAATATTTATCCATGGGGCTTTATTTGTATTTTTACTGCGACAGTGGTATTTGAAAAACCTTCTGAGTATAACCTATTATTGAACATATAGTAGATACAATATTAGACTACAAACACACTTGCATACGCATGAGTGTGTGTGTTTATACAAATAGCATACACATCAATATTTGTATACCATTATGTATGTACTTGTATGTATATGTATGTGTGTATATATGTATAAATAGTATAGATATGTAGAGAACTCTACAGATACCCAGCTATCGTTGCACACATCCGCACATACTTGTCCACAGACATTCTTTGTGTGATAGCGAAAGGCATTGTGTGTTTGTGAGTATGCATGCTTGTATCCTTCTTTAGCCTCTGGTGTTATAAAAACTTTCCATTGAACTTTTGTTGAACGCTATACACTTTTGCCTGTATATTTTCATATGTGATGTGGTAGCATTGTTGCTGCCAGGGTTACCGTGTCCTCATAAATGTCACTTAATTTGTAACAATGGTGAAACGATTTTCTAATTTACTAAAGTGGTTGAAAGGTGTCACTTAATAAAATAAAATGCATGGAGAAAACAAAAAAATATTTTCAAATGTAATAAAAATTTCATAAAATAAAATGGCAGAGAGGACGAAAATAATAAGCAAAAAAAAAACGTACTATGCCAGCCGGGTCGAACCTTAAATAACCATCACCATGAATACACTTGCAATCTTCTTAAAGTTTTGAAAATATATTTCCGCTTTAAGCGTTTTTTTGGGTTTGGGGTGGCCCACAGATATATTCTGTGACAATTTCGGTTAAGCTGTTATGGAATCTGTGGGTAAGATACAAACAAACGAATTTTACCTACAGCTGAACCAAAAGTCTTACAGAATATATCTGGTGGCAGCCTCAATCCCAAAAAATGTTATAACCGATATATTTCTTCATTTGAGAGTTCAAGAGTCTTTGTCAGAGTCTTGTGGGGAGGCCACCCTAAAACACCCCAAGAGTACATGTAGGCCGGTCGGTGCAACACAGGCCCATGAACATTCCATTAAGGAACAGGGACATACAGGGACATCAATGATAAGGGACCTCCTTTTTATAGCCGAGTCCGAACGGATTGCCGCAGTGCGATACCTCTTTGCGGAGACATTTTTACACGGCTGCCATACAAAATGGTACAGTATCTTACAAAAGTTGCCAGTATCAGAAGGGGATAACCGCCGCTAAACATTGTTTTTCATGCTCTCGCCAGGATTCGATCCCAAAGCACTCAACGTCACAGGCAGACATGATAACCTCTGAGTTACGGTGGCCTTGGTAGTGGTAGCGCAGCCTTACGGTATACACGGATGGGTCTCACTTAAAAGATGAAACCGGGACAGTAGTCTTCATTACATTCCTTGGCAATCGTATAGGCGTCTGGACGGCTGCAGCGTCTTCTAGGCGGACGTCTTTGCGGTCCTGAAGGAAGTGAAGCTAATGCGTCAATGCGTGAGCTGCAGCCCGTTCCGACTTATGGAGCGCTTGTATGGCACGGAATTGCTGCGACAGTCTTAGGACGAAAGAAGATCCTTTCTTGTCAGAGGGTGGCAATGATGGCTTGCTTGCCTGAGGACTGAGGACTGTGGTGGCAGGTAGTGAATTGTCATCTGGCAGTCGGAAGACAGCTGATATGAAGTCAGCTGGTGCTGTTTATGGCGCTGGTGGTAGTGCCAGTGCAGTGGTTGATGGCGGTGCTGGTGTTGGTAGTGTTGCCAGTGAAGGTGGGGCATCGACTTCGAGGAAGGCAGAGCAGCGGGAAAGTAGGGTTCGTAGGCATGTGTTTGCACCCTTTGGGAGGCAGAGGGTCACGGTAGGCGAGATGAAGGAGGTGACTGATGCCTTGGTGGGGACAATGTATGAGGCTGGGGTGAGTAGCGCTATGGCGAAGATGATGAGGAGCTCCTCATGCGGCTGATGCTGGAGATTGAGGCGATTAAGGGGAGGTTGTCGGTTGCTCGCGTTGGTGGGTGGAGGTGGCGTGGGTGGGCGTCCGGATGTTTCACAGTAGGTGCCTGTTGCCCCCGCTGTCAACGCACCGGCACATTTGTTGCCCCCATCGCTGTCGCTGTCACTGCCGTCCCATCTGTGCCGGTTGCGAAGCCGGTGGAGACGTGGTCAGTGGTGGTGAAGGGCAAGGGAAGGCGGTGACAACTTCCGCGGAGGTTGTTAAGAAGGTGGTAGAGGAGGTGGGCCCCACACTTGGTGTGAGGGTTCATGGGGTCCGACCGATGGCGGGTCGGTTATCCGCACCCCATCGGTGGCTGAGAGGGACCGGCTGGGCCCGAAGGTGGTTGTGAGGGGTATGCATGTCACCGCCCGGTTGCAGGTTGCGGTATTCGCATGCCGAGGAAGGTACTCCTCCATAACAGTTTGGCTATCAGGAGGAAAGGAGAACTGTGGATGACTGGATCCATGTACAGAACTGTGTGAGAGAGTCGAGCGCCAATTATATCTTTGGCTTGTTTGTCGCCTTCAAAGGCTTGTTTTATTACCTTTTATATACTACACTACGCCGTACTCACAAATTTAGGCGAAATAAGTTGTCGGGAACTTTTTCTTTGACGTAGTTATTCCTGTGATAGAAGAGCTTGCATGGTTGGTGCTAACGATATGGTTTGGAAGGATATTCCAGATTTGCTCTGGAAACTAGAGGTGTGCTGCCTCACTGCTTCTAAGCTGGCAGATGGGTTGTTAGGCTGCTCAAGGCTCTCTTTTGGAGCGTCTTGATGATAGATGGACAAACAGTGAAAATGGTCGGGTGACTTACGAGTTTATTCGTGACGCGACGTTCGTACGAGACCGACCGGGATTAGCGAGGCGATGTGGGATTTCAGTAGGGCCCATGAAGACGAGACGACTGCTACAAGGCTGGCCACCTTTCCCCGGGAAGTATTTATTTGGAGACGGACAAGACTTAGTGGAGGCATGAATACTCGCTAGTTATTCATGGGGAGGTGTTGCTGTACTGGTGCGACCCAGTGATTTGGTGCTGCACATGACATGGCCTGGCATCTGCCTTGGCCATGTTGATGCTGCGGTGTTTGCTCATCGTTGTTTCCTGTAGCTTTTGTGTTTTTGTGTTTGGTCATCCGCGAGGATGTCCCATGTTGGAGCGGATATGTGTGGCGTAGCCCGTGAGGGCTGCCGTGTCATGTTTGTGTTTGTGTATATCGTCCTTATGTATGTTGTTTCGATGCATACTTTTGTATGCTGGCTTTAGGTCGGCTTAGGGAGATTTTTTTCTCTCAGGTGACCAGTCCAAAACAGTCTTGGGTTCACCCGGTAGTAGTATTTAAAGGCTACAAAGTCTGACCGGAGTCTTTAATCTGATACCACGGGTGTCAGGAGCCCCTGGAACTTCGGTCCCAGCCTCACAATGGTGAGGATCCCGGGAGGAGCAATGCAGTGGCTGCGGTTTATACCCAAATCGCGGGTAGAGCATAAGCTCGGTGTGAAGTTGCGGGTGCCGTGACCCATAGATCGGAAATAGTCTTAGGTAATGCTCCGCTCCTAACCAAGGAGGTGAACACGTCTAAATACGTGGGACCAAATTTGTACTCATGTGTGGGCTACGACATGTGGGGTCGTTGGTAAGCGCATTGTATTCACCCTTGGGCCCTGCAGGTTTATGACATGATTCCGTTCGTGCCGTTAGCGGATGTCATAGCGGCTGGATAGAGTGAGTAGAGTGTTGTGACAAAAGTGAAAGTGGAATTGAGGTGCGTTTAGTGGATATTTTGGGGGAATTTCTTGGAGTATTTGTTTTGACCAGTTAGACAGAGGAATATTTTTTATTCAGGAGTGGAGGATCTTAAAGGTGATGGTGATGAGGTCGAAATGAAGAAGGGGAGTGTAGCAGGTGCAATTAGTACTATTTCTTCGGTGGCCCGTGCTGGACGGGAGGCTGTTGATAGGATGAGGTGGGAGTAGTTCTCCAGTGAGAGCGATGGAGAGAGTGGCAAATGCCTGAAGCTGGGTTCGCCTGGTTTGGCGGTTGCGAAAGAGAAGGTGCCAGAAAGTGAGTTGCCATCTGGCAGTAAGAAGGCGGCTGTTGGTGAAGCAGCTGATAGGAACTCAGCTGGCGGGTTGATGGCGCTGATGGTTGCGCCAGTGCGGTGGTTTATCGCGGTGCTGCGGCTGTTGGCGTTGCCATGGCTGATGATGGGGCTTTGACTCCGAAGAAGGCAGAGCGAGAGAGTAAGGCTGGCGGGTGGGTGTGTGGACCCTTCGAGAAGCAGGGGGTCACTGTAGGGGAGATGAAGGATGATGACCGATGCCTTTGTGGATACGGTGCATGAGGCAGGTGTTAGTGGCGCTGTGGCTAGGAGGGTTATCCAGTATGAGGTTCAGAACTGTTTGGGGTTAAACTGGTAGGAGTCTTTTAAGGCTGTGAAATCCGTTCGGAGACTGGTATCACGGGAGTCAGTAGCCCCTGCAACTTCGATTCCAGCGTAACAATGGTGAGGCCCCAAGTAGGGAATAACAAAGCGTTTGTGTTTCGAAACCAAATCTCGAGTAAAGCGCAAGCTTGGCGTGGACTTGCGTTTTCGAGCGGGTGCCTTGACCCATAGATCGGAAGGAGTTTTAGGTAGTGCTCCGCTCCTAATTAAGGAGGTGAACACGTACAAATACGTGGGATGCAATTGGTACTCATGTGTAGGTTACTCCATGTGGGGGCGGTGGTTGACGCATCGTATTCACCAGTGGGCTTGGGCCTCTTAGGTTCAGGCCATAATAGCAGGCATCTGCGTTAAAACTCGACAATCGGGTCACGATATATGTGCACAGTCAGGCAACGCTGAAGGCTCTGTCGTTGGACTATTTAAGGTCGAGACTGGTTAGACCACGACAAAGGCAGTTAGGCTCTGATGGGTTCCGAACCAGCGGGGGCAATAAATCAGGCGTCGCTGAAGGCTCTGGCAACGTGCCATATGAGGTCGGTACTGGTTAGAAGATGCAAAGAGCTCCTTTAAAACATGGGAAAGGCTGTTAGGTACTGCTGGTTACCGTGACATAAAGAGGTGGCGGGAAACGGGGTTGCCTACGAGTTGGCCAAGAATGGATCGCCGATGGGTGCATTTCATGCTACTGAATCGGTACGGCATATCCTGAGTTAGCTTCTTGGTAGAGCACATGCTTCTAAGATGACCCCGCAAATGAGGCATAGTCTGTTGCTGAAGTTGCAGGGTGGCAAAGACCCTGTCATCCGTAATTTGCTGAACAGGACGTCGATTAAACTGGGGCTGGGGAAGCATGAATAAGTACTGCTGATAGGAGCCCTGACTGGTCATTGCAACATCAGAACTTTGACATCGCTTTGAACGCTAGAAGAGACAAATTTCTGCAGGCGATGCGCTGACAAGGAAGAGTTGAAGACGGTCTAACACCTTTTGTGCCACTGACATGCAATTGCGAAGAGAATGACATGCAATTGTAGAAGACTGAATTGGCTGAGGTGAGAATTTTCTTTCAGTCGGCCTGGTTTTTACATTTTTATACCCTACGGTAGCCTCCGTATGTTTTACGGAGGCCACCGTAGCGCAGAGGTTAGCATGTCCGCCTATGACACTGACCGCCTGGGTTTGAATCCTGGCGAGACCATCAGAAAAAATTTTCAGCGATGGTTTTCCCCTACTAATGCTGGCAACATTTGTGAGGTACTATGCCATGTAAAACTCCTCTCCAAAGAGGTGTCGCACTGCGGCACGCCGTTCGGACCCGGCTATAAAAAGGAGGCCCTTTATTATTGAGCATAAAAACTTGAATCGGACTGCACTCATTGATATGTGAGAAGTTTGCCCCTTGTTCCTTAGTGAAATTTGCATTTGCATACCCTAAACCACTACAGTGTCAAAGGTTTTGATAACATAGTGAATTTTCTTATAAAACCCAGAGGTAAGATAGATAGATCCATTGATAATCATACGTATGGGACCAAAATTACTTTTTGATTCGATTTAGCTAGGTCTGTCTATGTCGGTCTGTTTGTTCGTCCGTCCGTCTGTCTGCCCGTTTGCCTGTTTGTCTTTTCAATGAAACGACTATATACCATGGCAACTCTGTTGGCAAGGTTTGGATAATGGTAGTGGTGATGGTTTTTGGCTGTTCGCAATAGTAGTGGTGCTGTGTTGCTGGTCTTTCTGCCTTTCTCTTGGGTGCAAACGATGTTAAATTTTTTCCTTTTGCCAGTTCCATTTTATGTTTGAATATCATCCTAAAGAGGCGGTTCGTTATGAGGTTTATTGAGAATACTTTCCGACTGCTGTCTTTATGTCGCTGCCCCCTCGTCTTGCCAATGTGTGTGGGAAAAGTGGCATTCTCTGTTCATTCATACTTGGCCATTTGCAAAGCAGTCAGATGTCGCCTATTTATGTTTATTCATATAATAGATGTGATGACAATTTCTATATGGATGAGGAGGACATATTTGTATGTATATATATGTTCATTGGGATGCATAACTGTCAGTCTGTCTGTCTGTCTGTCTGTGTGTTGTTTTGGTGGTAGATTTAAATGTTTATGGATATTTTATTCATTTTGTTATTATGAGTTATTTTAGGACTTTATTTGAAAGTGTTACATTTCTTCGATTTCCTGGCAAACGTAGAAAGTTAAATGTTATCCTTAGCCATAATACCATCATCACTAGCAGTAACAGCAGCAACATTAACCACACAAAACTTTATTTCCATCATAAAAAAGGCGAAAAAACCCCATACAAACACCCACACTTTCACTGCCGCACGTTGAATTCAAACTGACAGACTTGAATATTTGGTAGATATCCTTTGTATTTATGAGTGTCAGGCATTAAGTTTCCAAAGTCATAAACATAAGTCCGCTCTATATGGAGGTTTAAGAGTACTTACCCCTTCTTTTACACTTTCCCCGCCCGGTGTGTTTTATATATTTAATTTGGCCATTGCTTTTATGGCAGCTTATCAAAATAGTCATACTTACTTGATTTGAAATTTATTGGAATTCCGCCTCTCTTTTTTTTACGTACGCACTGCGTCGTAGTTTACCCAACTTCCTGCAGTTGATAAAACGAAATCCGTTATTGGTTGGTCGCACAGATTATTTTAATTACTCGAGCATGGTAATTTCTTAGCTGTAATTAAAAAAATATAAAAAATAAAATAACATGTTATATAAAAATTTAACTCTTTGGTTGCAGGGAAGGTGGGGCCTAATTTAAATAAAATGTTTTTAATAATACGAAAAAACATTTAATTTTAGTTGTTGCTTTGTCAATTTACATTTTGTGTTCAGCGAAATGAGCAAATGTTATTTAAATGGACATTTATTAAATCTATATTGACCTATGCTGGTGATAATGTAGGCCCAGGGCCAGCTAATAATTATGTTTCTATGGTTGTTTTTGCTGCGATTTATAAAGTTAGTAATTATAGCAGATGACAAAAAAAAAAAATGCTGCAAAATGTAGGATGGGTGCAAAAGATAGACCGAAAATTAAATTAAATTAAATAAAATAAAATAAAATAAAACAAAATAAAATAAAATAAAATAAAATAAAATAAAATAAAATAAAATAAAATAAAATAAAATAACATAAAATAAAATAAAATAAAATAAAATAAAATAAAATAAAATAAAATAAAATAAAATAAAATAATATAAAATAAAATAAAATAAAATAAAATAAAATAAAATAAAATAAAATAAAATAAAATAAAATAAAATAAAATAAAATAAAATAAAATAAAATAAAATAAAATAAAATAAAATTAAATAAAATAAAATAAAATAAAATAAAATAAAATAAAATAAAATAAAATAAAATAAAATAAAATAAAATAAAATAAATTAAATTAAATTTAACTAAATTAAAATAAAATAAAATAATATAAAATAAAACAAAATAAAATAAAATAAAATAATATAAAATAAAATAAAATTAAAATAAAAAAATAAAAGTAAAAATAAAAATTAAAATACAATAAAAATAAAATAAAAAAAAAAAAACAAAAAAATAAAAAGTAAAATAAAAAAGGAAAAAATAAATTAAAATAAAATAAAATAAAATAAAATAAAATAAAATAAAATAAAATAAAATAAAATAAAATAAAATAAAATAAAATAAAATAAAATAAAATAAAATAAAACAAAATAAAATAAAATAAAATAAAATAAAAAAAAAATAAAATAAAATAAAATAAAGTAAAATAAAATAAAATTAATTAAAATAAAATAAAATAAAATAAAATAAAATAAAATAAAATAAAATAAAATAAAAAAAAAATAAAATAAAATAAAATGAAATAAAATAAAATAAAATAAAATATAATAAAAAATTAATAAAATAAAATAAGGTAAGATAAAATAAAATCAAATAAAAAAAAAAATAGAAAAAAAAATAAAAAAATAAAATAAAATAAAAACAAAATAAAATAAAATAAATAAAAAAATTAGATAAAATAAAATAAAAAAAGGTCAAAAAAAAAATTAAATAAAATAAAAAAATAAAATAAAATCAAATTAAAAAAAAATAAAAAAAAAATAAAATAAAATAAAATAAAATTAAAACAAAATAAAATAAAAAAATTAAGTAAAATAAAACAACACAAGTAAAAGCGGGAAAAGTTCGGCCAGGCCGAATCTTATATACCCTCCACCATGAATCGCATTTGTCGTTTTTTTCCCTGCATCTCTTCTTAAGCAAGAAAAGCATAAAAGAAAAGATTTGCTCTGCTGTAAGAGCGATATCAAGATATGGTCCGGTTTGGACCACAATTAAATTATATGTGGGTGACCTGTGTAAAATATCGGCCAATTCGAATAATAATTGCGCCCTTTGAGCGCTTAAGAAGTAAAATAGAAACATCGATTTATATGGAAGCTGTGTCGGGCTACCGATTCAGACCTTAATAAACAACTATGTTGATGGTCATGAGGCGATCCGTCGTACAAAATTTCAGGCAAATCGGATAATAATTGCGACCTCTAGAGGCTCAAGAAGTCAAGATCCCAGATCGGTTTATATGGCAGCTATATCAGGTTATGAACCGATTTGAACTACTCTTAGCAAAGTTATTGAAAGTTATAACAAAAGACGTCATGCAAAATTTCAGCTAAATCGGATAAAAATTGCGCTCTCTAGTGGCTCAAGAAATTAAGACCCGAGATCGGTTTATACGGCAGCTATATCAGGTGATGGTCCCATTTGAACCATACTTGGCATAGTTGTTGGGTATCATAACACGTCGTTCAAAATTTCATTCCAATCGGATAATAATTGCGCACTGTAGAGGCTCAAGAAGTCAAGACCCAAGATCGGTTTATATGGCAGCTATATCAGATTATGAACCGATTTGAACCATACACGGTACAGTTGTTGGAAATGATATCAAAGCACTACGTGCAAAATCTCAGTCAAATCGGACTAAAATTGCGCCCTCTTGAGGCTCGAGATGTCAAGACCCAAGATCGGTTTATATGGCAGCTATATCGAAACATGGACCGATATGACCCATTTACAATCCCAAGGGACCTACTCCTATAAGAAATTTTTGTGGAAAATTTCAAGCAGCTAGCTTTATTCCTTCGAAAGTTAGCGTGTTTTCGACAGACGGACGGATGGACAGACGGACAGACGGACGGACATGGCTAGATCGACATAAAATGTTGAGACGATCAAGAATATAAAGGGTGATTTTTTTGAGGTTAGGATTTTCATGCATTAGTATTTGACAGATCATGTGGGATTTCAGACATGGTGTCAAAGAGAAAGATGCTCAGTATGCTTTGACATTTCATCATGAATAGACTTACTAACGAGCAACGCTTGCAAATCATTGAACTTTATTACCAAAATCAGTGTTCGGTTCGAAATGTGTTCAAATTTTGACAAATTTTGTTCAGCGATGAGGCTCATTTCTGGTTGAATGGCTACGTAAATAAGCAAAATTGCCGCATTTGGAGTGAAGAGCAACCAGAAGCCGTTCAAGAACTGCCCATGCATCCCGAAAAATGCACTGTTTGGTGTGGTTTGTACGCTGGTGGAATCATTGGACCGTATTTTTTCAAAGATGCTGTTGGACGCAACGTTACGGTGAATGAACACATTTCGAACCGAACACTGATTTTGGTAATAAAATTTAATGATTTGCAAGCGTTGCTCGTTAGTAAGTCTATTCATGATGAAATGTCAAAGCATACTGAGCATCTTTCTCTTTGACACCATGTCTGAAATCCCATGTGATCTGTCAAATACTAATGCATGAAAATCCTAACCTCAAAAAAATCACACTTTATAACTAAATTCCTTCTAATCTATGAGATTAGAAGGTCCGTTTAAGATACAGAGAATACGAAATCATTAAAAATTTTTTGGAAAATGATTTCATTACCAAAATGTCGGAAAATATTCAATAAATACCTTTTTGGGTATTTATTAATACCCAAGCATTGTCCGGTAGAAACCCACCACTAATTATCAGTTGTTGCCAATTGGTGAGCTTTCTGCAGAAGCACAGGAGTCTCTAAAAAAAATTTATAAAAAATATAGATTATAGAATACATTTTAAGCGTCACGGGTGAGGCAGAATGAGGAGATATACAACATTTTGGCAGTATCTTCCGATCCACTTATTTCTTCAAAGAGGCTTGTGAAGTCACGAAAAAAAAAACCAGAAAAGAAAGGAAAAAGGCGGGGCGGGGCCGACTTTATTATACCCTACACCACCGACAATACGTACTCTCAGTGTATGGATTGAATTAAGATTTGGAAGGCTAATATAGGCAAAGATCCTAGTATTGAAACATCAGGCAGTACAGGGAATGGAAACCCAATACAACTTAACGACGATGGAACCATTACCGACTTTATAAAGAGTCGGAGGCAAAGAACTCAAAACGATGACATCAGCCGGTGCAGTGACAGTAAAGTCAATGCAGTCCATTGGACAGGGAGCAGACGACGAGATCATCATCTACTCCCAAGATGCCCATTTACTGGAGGACCAATGATTGAGGCAATCGCGATAAACCTCCACTGGAGCGAGACTGTTACACACGCTGTGATAGAGAAAATCGGCAAGGGCAAGATTCATACTGCCCCAATTTAGGAGCCATGGACGACCCGGATCAAAGTTTCTGAACTGAACTGTACTCGGCCGAGGACCTGCGTTATTTGTCATAAAAATTTGAATTATAGAGTTGTCAACGTCGAATGCAACTGTGGTGAGACAGCGAGACGGTGGAGCTTACTTTTTCTGCCTTTCGACTCTCCAACACCACCACCCACGTCGGAGCTGCAAAGGCTGATGAGGAAAGCAAAACAGTCATGAAACGAGGTACTAATAGAGTGCGATGTACATTTCGTGGGGTAGTACCAGAGTTCGTGAATACTAACGACCTAATAACACTTAATATTGGCACCACCGCTACCTTTGTTTATAGGATTAGGGAGGAGGTAGTAGATGTGACGATATGTTCGGAAAATCTAATCGATGGGGTTCAGGATTGGACTCTCTTTCTTTGACCATGGCCACATTAGGTTTAGAATAGCACGGCCAGCGCCGAATCTGACAAGTGAAAGCATGTGTAGGGCATGCGGAGAAGATGATGAGACATTGTAGCATTTCCTTTGACATTGTCCGGCTTTCGCCTACAATAGATACCGGTACTTAGGTGGAGACACAATACCAGACATGAACCAAATTAGGGGAGTGTTATTGAAAACAATTAAGAATTTTGTAAGTAGCACGAAATTCCTAACTTAAAATTTTCTTTTTAGAGGTTACTTTATAGTTCTTAGAGCGCACAACAAGACGATTACTGGCTTAGGTGTATGTCCATAGTGGCATGGGGCGGATTAATATCTGCACCCTCTTTTTTTAACCTAACCTAATAGTCCCCGTCTCTAGACCAAAAAACATGCCTGAACCAAAAGACGATGGAATGAAATCGGCGACCTGTCGTTTTTATGCAAAAAATAACATGGACAGACGGACATAGCTAAATCGAATCAGAAAGTGATTCTGAGTTGATCGCTACACTTATCAATGGGTTTTTTCCCTCTTCCTTCTGGGTGTTACAAGCAAATGCCCTAAGTTATAATACCCTGTACCAGAGTAGTGGTGTAGGGTATACAAATTATGGCCTAATTCTTTTCATACAGGAAAAATCCATTTCTACTAGTCCCATGTGTTCTTTATTTTACAAATTTGATATGTAAATAAAAGTTGTTTTGAAACCATAAAAGTGAATTTGATAGAATTACCTGAAATATGGCTTGATTTGATTCCATGTGGTTATTTAGATTTAAGTGCCATTCATCAAGCACCAATAAATCTCAATTTATATACACTTCTCAACAAAACTGTTCATACATGAGTAATCTAAATCAAAAAATAAACAAAATTCCAATACCTTTGTGACGGCATCAATTGCATCATCGAAATCTACATTCTTCCATCATAGCATAGCATGCGCTGATTATAAGCTTTTAATCAGTCTATGCAGCATGTGAAGCGTTTTATATAATCATATATTGAAGCTTTACATTTGGCCTTTGTCATTCAACTTTCACTTTTGGGCTTTGGATTACACATATTTTGTTGATTCATTCATGGAGCGTTTTTTTTGTGACATCCTTGCTCCATATTTTGAAGAACGAAGAAAAAATAACCTTTTGTGGACTTTATTCGTCACACAATCAAATCGGATTAAATGCAGAGTAATTGAGGCATGTGCTTGTTTAAATCCTTTGGTAAACTTTTATCAGCTCTACTTAATAATTGTCGTTGTTGTTGTTGTTGGTGTCTACAAATAAAATACCAATATCTGATAAACACTTTTTTGCCAAGAATAAAAACCATTTAATGGATTTTAATTTAAAGTTTTTATGCCCATCACCATCGTGGCTTGGGGATATGATCACATTGTCATTCAGTTCAAATGAAACACACATCGAAATCTTATATGTAACAAGTAGGGAAGGGCAAAAGTGGGGCGGTGCCGACTGTATAATACCCTACACCTACCCTAAAGGTACAATGTGGGAGCTATATTCAATTCTGAAACAATTTTGAAGGGCCTCGACGGATGTTTTCAGATGGGTTATTAAACAATCCTTATCAAGTTTGGAGCAAATATGATCAATATGTAATAACTAGGGTTGACAAATGACATATGTATGGGAGGTATATCTAAATCTGACCCGATTTCGCGCAAACTCAGATATTGTGGTAGTCGTCGAGGAAAGCGTTGTACAATTTTCCTTTTCAGAAACGCCAGATCTCGGAAATGGGTGGTGCGATTTAAGCGTGATTTTGTGTGCTCTCTTAAAGAAACCAAAATTTGGTATCCAAATTTCGGATGGCGTAACTGGGGAAACACCCCACCTGCAAAACCTACAATATATATATATATATAGACCACTAGCTGGACAGGGCCCGCTCCGCTGCGCCTTCAGGAAATAAGTTCTGTTTGGGGGTGCTGGTACGGCCTTTCACATGTTATACTGTTGCTCTTCTCCCAATTACCTTTCATTGGAGCCGCTATGGTCGGTACATTTGTCCGGTATGGGGTTGTTTTTGAGGGTGAGGCGGATCCCCATATATCAGATCTGTGCTCTGGTCTCAAATACCTTTCTTTTGAGTCCCATATTGTCATTATTGGCTTATATTCCGTATGGCTGATGGCTTTGGAGGTGGGGCGGCCCCCTAGTTATCCCACCCATTTCCTAGACCAGGCGTTTTTGGAAATGCGGTAAGGGGAGGGTTCGCCCATTAAAGTTTGGATGTTAGATCTACTTCATTCTCTTGGATTTGTTGGCGGATTTGTGTAGCCAAACTCTTTGCCCCAAAAGTGGATGTCAGATTCATTCTCCACTCCCGAAAATCACATTGGAGCTACATATTGCTAAAGTCGGTATATAAGCGGAGTTTAGGGGGAGTCCTGAAACACTTGGCCATGAAACAGATACGGATTTGAGCTCCATTTTGCCATAATCCACAAATATGACCAGTTTGAGAGGCATGCAGGGTGGGGTGGCCACCTATGTACTTACAAACAAACAACAAAATTTTGCCCATGAACATTCCACTATGGAAAAGAGGCAAACTTCTCATATAACAATGAGTGCAGCCGGATTCAAGTTTAAAACTGAACGATAAGGGGCCTCCTTTCTATAGCCGAATCCGAACGGCATGGCGCAATGCGACACCTCTTTGGCATAGTATCTCACAAATGTTGTCAGCATAAGCCCGTACTTAGCCTTGAAAAAATATCAGCATCGTGCTCTACTCTCAAATTTCTTTAATTTGAGCCCAAATCGCCATTGGTTAGGGGGGATTTTAGGGTTTGGCACAACCCCCCACACATTTGGCCTCCAACTTGGATATCAAATTCGTTTTCTAATTTCAAATAGCTATTATTTATCGCCATAGTAGGCATTCATGACCCTTTTGAAGGGAGTTTTATATATTATTCTTAATTCCTTTTTTTTTTGGGTAGTATAGGGGAGGGGTTTTGCCCCCTAAAACGTCCATCCTGCATGACAGTTGGCGTTGCATTTATTGGGAGGAGAGGGTCAGCCACATCGACGCTAAGAACTAAACGACAATTTATTTGAGTCTTTTATTGTCACGATGTACTGTCCTGCGGAACGGTAGGACGTGACCCAGACACTTAAATCCTTATACCAACATTAGATTAGAAATATACTGTCATGGACCTTTCTTTTAATTGACATATTATCCCGATCGAACTACACGTCCTATTGAAGGGTATTTAGTGGGTGGGCCATTCCCAGACTCTGTCCTAATTGTGCGAGATTCGTAGCCAAGTCCCAAAGACCTTTCATTCGATTCCCCATTTTGTGACGTTAGACATTTATGCCAGTTTTGGGGGTTTTCTGATTGGGAATGCCCCCTAGACACCTTGGACTAAATTCTTATAACAGATGTGTACTCAGCTTCAAAATATCATATGTTTGATACCCATATTGTCCCAGTCGAAATCACGATCCTTCCGTCCGTCCATCCGTCCGTCCATCCGTCCGTCCATCCGTCCGTCCATCCGTCCGTCCATCCGTCCGTCCATCCGTCCGTCCATCCGTCCGTCCATCCGTCCGTCCATCCGTCCGTCCATCCGTCCGTCCATCCGTCCGTCCATCCGTCCGTCCGTCCATCCGTCCGTCCATCCATCCGTCCGTCCATCCGTCCGTCCATCCGTCCGTCCATCCGTCCGTCCATCCGTCCGTCCATCCGTCCGTCCATCCGTCCGTCCATCCGTCCGTCCATCCGTCCGTCCATCCGTCCGTCCATCCGTCCGTCCATCCGTCCGTCCATCCGTCCGTCCATCCGTCCGTCCATCCGTCCGTCCATCCGTCCGTCCATCCGTCCGTCCATCCGTCCATCCGTCCGTCCATCCGTCCGTCCATCCGTCCGTCCATCCGTCCGTCCATCCGTCCGTCCATCCGTCCGTCCATCCGTCCGTCCATCCGTCCGTCCATCCGTCCGTCCATCCGTCCGTCCATCCGTCCGTCCATCCGTCCGTCCATCCGTCCGTCCATCCGTCCGTCCATCCGTCCGTCCATCCGTCCGTCCATCCGTCCGTCCATCCGTCCATCCGTCCGTCCATCCGTCCGTCCGTCCATCCGTCCGTCCATCCGTCCGTCCGTCCATCCGTCCGTCCATCCGTCCGTCCATCCGTCCGTCCATCCGTCCGTCCATCCGTCCGTCCATCCGTCCGTCCATCCGTCCGTCCATCCGTCCGTCCATCCGTCCGTCCATCCGTCCGTCCATCCGTCCGTCCGTCCGTCCATCCGTCCGTCCATCCGTCCGTCCATCCGTCCGTCCATCCGTCCATCCGTCCGTCCATCCGTCCATCCGTCCGTCCATCCGTCCGTCCATCCGTCCGTCCGCCCCTCTGTCCGTCCATCTGTTCGTCGCTCCATCCGTCCGTCAATCTGTCCGTCCATCCATCCGTCTGTCGAAATCACGATAGCGAAAAGCTACCTGCTTGGAATTTTGCACATATACTTCTTATTGATGTAGGTCGTTGAGGATTGCAAATGGGCTAAATTCGTTCAGATTTGGATAAAGTCCCCCTTAAACTGATCACCCGATTTGACTTCTTTAAACCCTAAAAGCCTAAATTATACCCAACACCGTTTTTAACACTTCGAAATATCTATTTCCGACCCCCTACGACGCTCTAGCCATGTCTGTCTGTTTGTCCGCCTGTCTGTTAAAATTACGCTACAGTCTTTAAAAATCGAGATATTGAGCTGAAACTTTGTACAGACTCTTTTTTTGTCCATCAGCAGGTTAAGTTCGAAGATGGACTAAATCGGACTATATCTTGATATAGCCCCCATATAGACCGATCCGCCGATTTAGGGTCTTAGGCCCATAAAAGCCACATTTATTATCCGATTTTGCTGAAATTTGGGACAGTGAGTTGTGTTAGGTCCTTCAATATCCTTCTTTAATTTGGCCCCGATCGTTCCAGATTTGGATATAGCTGCCATGTCGACCGATCTCTCAATTTAAGGTTTTGGGCCCATAAAAGACGCATTTGTTGTCCGATGTCGCCGGAATTTGGGATTGTGAGTTGGTTAAGCTCCTTGACATACTTTTGCAATATGGCACAGTTCGGTCAGGTCTGGATATAGCTGCCATATAGACCGATCCGCTGATTTAGGGTCTTACGTCCATAAACGCCACATTTATTATCCGATTTTGCTGAAATTTGGGACAGTGAGTTGTGTTATGCCCTTCGACATCCTTCGTCAATTTGGCCCAGATTGGTTCAGATTTGGATATAGCTGCCATATAGACCGATCCGCTAAATTAGGGTCTTAGGCCCATAAAAGCCACAATTATTATACCTTCGATATCCTTCTTTAATTTTACCCAGATCGGTATAGATTTGAATATAGCTGCCATATAGAC
Source organism: Stomoxys calcitrans (assembly GCF_963082655.1). Classification (NCBI taxonomy): domain Eukaryota; kingdom Metazoa; phylum Arthropoda; class Insecta; order Diptera; family Muscidae; genus Stomoxys; species Stomoxys calcitrans. The sequence goes on from NC_081553.1 coordinate 190,978,704, forward strand.
CGATCCGCCGATTTAGGCTTTTAGGCCCATACAAGCCACATTTATTATCCGATTTCGCTGAAATTTGGGATAGTGATTTGTGTTAGGCCCTTCGATATCCTTCTCCAATTTGGCCCAGATCGGTTCAGATTTGGATATAGCTGCCATATAGGCCGATCCGCCGATTTAGGGTCTTAGGCCCATAAAAGCCTCATTTATTATCAAATTTCGCTGAAATTTGGGGCAGTGAGTTATGTTAGGCCCTATGGCATCCTTATTTAATTTGGCCCAGATCGGTCCAGATTTGAATATAGCTGCCATATAGACCGATCTCTCAATTTAAGGTTTTGGGCCCATGGAGGTCGCATTTATTGTCCGATGTCGCCGAAAATTGGGACAGTGAGTTAAGTTAAGCCCCTTAATATACTTTTGCAAAATGGCACAGATCGGTCCAGGTTTGGATATAGCTGCCATATAGACCGATCTCTCGATTTAAGTTTTTGGGCCCACAGAAGGCGCATTTATTGCCCGATGTCGACGAAAATTGGCACAGTGAGTTGTGTTAGGTCCTTCGACCTTCTTCTTCAATTTAGTTCAGATCGGTCTAGATTTGGATATAGCTGCCATATAGACCGATCTCTCGATTTATGGGTTTGGGGACATGAAAGGCCCATTTTTTGTCCGATTTCGCCAAAATTTGGGACTGTGAGTTGTGTTAGGCTTCTCAACATATTTCAGTCACATGGCCCAAATCGGTTTACTTATATACCCGAGGTGGTGGGTATCCAAAGTTCGTTCCGGCCGAACTTAACGTCTTTTTACTTGTTTTCATCTGATTTGGCTAAAGTTCGTAATATAAAGTTCTTCCAATATCCATGCCAAGTATGATCCGAATAGATCTATAAACAGTTATAGCCCCCATATAAATCGATGTACGGATTTGACTTATTGAGCCCATAGAAACCTCAATTTTCATCCAATTTGGCTGAAGTTTGAAACAAAAAGCTTGAGATATGACTTTCAACATCCATGTCAAGTATGATGGGAATCAGTTTATAAACAGATATAGCCCCCATATAAACTTATCGGAGGATTTGACTTCTTGAGCCCTTAGAAGCCCAAAATTTCACACGAATTGGGTGAAATTTGGCCCTAAATCCATGAGTCATGAGTTTTATCCGAATCGTTCAATGTGGTGATATTGGCCCCCTAGACCAAAGTTATTCAAATATAAACTTAGTTAAAAAGGGTAATATTTAGCGGAATCCATGGTGGTGGGTAGCCAAGATTCTTTTCGGCCGAACTTAGCGCACTTTTACTTGCACATTTTATCTCTGAGTTACCTCTGCCAGTTATTACACCATATCTGACTGCCTTTATTTGAATAAAGTATACCCATGTATGCTTTCTTTATATTCGATCAAGTATACGGTGTGTCTAGACATTACAGTTATATATGATTTTTTCTTTAAACAATACCCTAGCATGGTTTTTTATTTTAGTTCTAAAATATCGTATGCCACAAATACTGCTTTTTTTCAAGCCAAAATCCTATAAGGTTAATTAATTAAAAATTATTCGCTGCCTTTTGTTGCCATTCGGTTTACAATTAAATCATTGAATTTCACCATTGTTATAACTTAATTAAATTTAATGAATTCACATGAAATCTTTGATCGAATGTTTTCTTTCTTTTCGCGCGAAGAAGCCATTAAAATAAAAAATGTTTTATAATTACGCTTTGTTTTGTTTTTTGCATATGTGTGTGTGTGTAGATGTATAGGCATGTATAGCAAACAATTTTTAACTTGTAATACATGGCGTATGATTGTTTTTAATTCTTAGAATCATGGAAAATATGTGCTTGATATATGAAGAGCATAAAAAGGGCTTCACAGTTGAATCCATGGACAGTGACGATATGGTGGCCATGCCGATCCCATACATGTTATAAAGAATTCTATCTTTTGTCTGTAATGTTGTGGAAGTGGCCGGAGAAGACTGCGTATTTCATTTCTTTAATTGCACAAAATTTTTCAACATTATCCAAAATTTTTAAACAAATTTTTTTGTTCACAGAAGGACATATGCATATGCCGAAGTTCTTCATACATATGAATTATATTTCATTTCCGCACGGAAAATCATTTCCATTTCACATGAGAAACGTGTCATTATTATTATTTTTGGTATTTGTACACGGAATATTTCCTGTTTATTTTATAGGCTGAATATTCATGGCATATGATTGTTTTAAATTCACAGTACCATGGAGCGTATACTTGTCGTATGTACGTGTATTCATACAAATATAAAGTCAATACGTATACGCACCCCTTAAGCAAATACATTGAATACATTTCTCCCACACAAGAAGAATCAATATGTTTATGCGGCCTTTAACAAATTTATTCGAATTGTTTACATAAAATATTATTCCGAGAGTTGAGCTTAAGTATTTATTTCCAAGTAGCATATATTACTCTGGGGCATGGCAGTATGGTCGAATAAAAAGGTTCTGTTGTGGTATATTTTAAGAAAATATTTATTTAAAAAATATGATGATATGATTTTAAAATGTAGGAATATTTGTTGGGCCATTATTTAAGGGTTACACTGCAGGTATAAATAGCATTGTTATTCCAATTGACATGGAAGTGTTTATTTTACCCACCACCCTGGGATAAGGGGGTATATACAATATTTTGTCAATCTAAGTTCACCACAACGAAATATGGGAATTACATCATTATATTTTTTATACCCACCACCCGAGAACAGGTGGTATATTCACCAAGTCATTCCGTTTGCAATACATCGAAATATTAATGTCCGACGCTAAAAATGTTTTTCGGATCATTGTAAAATTCGGAGGCGATTTAATGATATCTGTCTGTCCGTCCGTCTGTCCGTCCGTCTGTCCGTCCGTCTGTCCGTCCGTCTGTCCGTCCGTCTGTCCGTCCGTCTGTCCGTCCGTCTGTCCGTCCGTCTGTCCGTCCGTCTGTCCGTCCGTCTGTCCGTCCGTCTGTCCGTCCGTCTGTCCGTCCATCTGTCCGTCCGTCTGTCCGTCCGTCTGTCTGTCCGTCTGTCTGTCCGTCTGTCTGTCTTTCCGTCCGTCCGTCTGTCCGTCCGTCTGTCCGTCCGTCTGTCCGTCCGTCTGTCCGTCCGTATGTCCGTCCGTCTGTCCGTCTGTCCATCCGTCCGTCCGTTTGTCCGTCTTTCCGTCCGTCTGTCCGTCCGTCTGTTAGTCTGTCCGTTCGTCTGTCGGTCTGTTAGTCTGTCCGTCCGTCCGTCTGTTCGTCCTTCTGTCCGTTCGTCCGTCCTTCTGTCCCTTCGTCCGTCCGTCTGGCCGTCCGTTCGTCTGTCTGGCCATCCGTCCGCCTGTCCATCCGTCCGTCTGTCAGTCCTTCCGTCATTCCGTTTGTCTGTCCGTCCATCCGTCATTCCGTTTGTCTGTCCGTCCGTCTGTCCGTCCGTCTGTCCGTCCGTCTGTCCGTCCGTCTGTCCGTCCGTCTGTCCGTCCGTCTGTCCGTCCGTCTGTCCGCCGTCTGTCCGTTCGTCCATCCGTCTGTCCGTCCGTCAAGAAGTCAAATCGGGAGATCGGTTTATATGGGAGCTATATCGGCTTTTGAACCGGTTCGGCCAATAATTTGGTACATATGTTAAAAGTCATAAACCAAGTTGGCATACAGAATTTCAGCCGAACAGGTTAAAATTGTGCCCTCTAATGGCTGAAGAATTCAATTTGAGAAATCGGTTTATATAGGAGCTATCTAAGGTTATAGACCGATTTGGACCATTATAAGCATGGAAGTTGAAGGTCATACTAAAACACCACCAAAAAAATAACAACCAAATCGGATAATAATTGCGACTTCTGGAGCTTCAAGAAATCAAATCGGTGGATTGGTTTATACGGGAGCTGCATGAATCGTATTTAGGCCCGATTTGGATCATATTATGAGCATATGTTGTCAGTCATAATAGTAATGGACGTTGCCTCTTCCAGTCACTTATATTCAATCCCATGGCAGCCGGTTGTACGCATCGCATGATTCGATGGAATCCTTCATCGGCAAGGGCTGCCGCCTCAGTGTACATGTTCGTCTTTTTTCGTCATGGGAGAGGCACATCCCGGAGTGCCGTCTTTGCACGCTTGGAATTCGGAATTCGTCGAGGAAAGCGTTGTACAAAATTGTCGGGAAGACTGGTCAATAAATGCGCTTGCAGTGGGTATAGGAGTGAAAATCGGGCGATATATATAAATATATATCTAAATCTGAACCGATTTCTAAGAAATTCCGCAATAATATCGAGAGTCATAAGAAAATCCTTCCTGCCAAATTTCGAGAGAATCGGTTATCAAATGACCATTTAATTGTTGTATTACTGCAAATCGGACGAACATATATATGGAAGCTATATCCAAATTTGAACCGATTTCTATGAAATTCACCAGTAACATCGAGAATCATAAGAAAATCCTTCCCACCAAATTTTGAGAGAATCGGTTAACAAATGACCTTTTTTTTTCTGTATTACTGTAAATCGGACGAACATATATATGGAAGCTATATCCAAATCTGAACCGATTTCTATGAAATTCACCAGTAACATCGAGTGTAATAAGAAAATCCTTCCCGCCAAATATCGAGAGAATCGGTAACCAAATGAAAATTTTATTGCATTATTATTGCAAATCGGACAAACATATATATGGGAGCTATATCCAAATCCGAACCGATTTATATAAAATTCACCAGTAATATTGAGTTTCATAAGAAAATACCTTCTACCAAATTTCAAGAGAATCGGTTAACAAATGACCATTTTATTGCTGTATTAATCAAAATCAGAAGAACATATATATGGGAGTTATATCCAAATCTGAACCGATTTCTATGAAATTCAACAGCAAAATCGAGAGTCATAAGAAAATCCTTCCTGCCAAATTTCGATTTCTATGAAATTCACCAGTAATATTGAGTATCATAAAAAATCCTTCCTGCCAAATTTCGAGACAATTGGTAAACAATTGACCATTTTATTGCTGTATTACTGCAAATCGGCCGAACATATATATGGAAGCTATATCCAAATTTGAACCGATTTCTATGAAATTCACCAGTAATGTCGAGAGTCATAGGGAAATTCTTCCTACCAAATTTCAAGAGAATCGGTCAACAATTGACCATTTTATTCCTGCATTACTGCTAATCGGACGAACATATATATGGGAGCTATATCCAAATTTAAACCGATTTATATGAAATTCACCAGGAATATTGAGTGTCATAAGAATATCCCTCCTGCAAAATTTCAAGAGAATCGGTCAACAAATGACAATTTTCTTGCTGTATTACTGCAAATCGGACGAACATATATATGGAAGCTATATCCAAATCTGAACCGATTTTTTCCAATTTCAATAGACTTCGCCTCTAGGCCGATAAACATGCCCGTACCAGATTTGAAGACGATAGGATGAAAATTGCGACCCGTAGTTTGGACACAAATTAACATTGACAGGCGGACAGACAGACGGACAGACAGACAGATAGGCGGACATACATATAGACAGAAAGAAAGACAGACGGACAGACAGACAGCCAGGTTGGCAGACAGACATACAGACAGACCGATGGACAGACAGGTGGACATACAGACAGACGGACAGACAGACATACAGACAGACAGACAGATAGACAGACAGACAGACGGACAGACAGACGGACAGACAGACGGACAGACATACAGACAGACAGATAGACAGACAGACAGAAGGACAGACAGAAGGACAGACGGACAGACAGACAGACAGACAGACAGACAGACAGACAGACGGACAGACAGACAGACTGACAGATAGACAGACAGACATACAAACAGACAGACGGACACAGCTAAATCGAATCAGAAAGCGATTCTGAGTCTATCGGTACACTAATCAATTGGTCTATCTCTCTTCCTTCTGGGTGTTACACAAAAATGCACCAAGTTACAATATCCTGTACCACAGTATTGGAGTAGGGTATAAACATAATTGGATTTAGCCTTCATGTTGACCACTTTCTCGTTAAGATTTCTTGAATCCCTGTTGTTTTAGTTCTTCAAGATTTACCATTCAGCCTATCTATCTTAGGTTAAATATTCTATATGCCTGCAAAACAAATCACCATTTTCTGTGTAGCAACGAGCCTTAGTGGCCATCAATAGTCTGTCTACATATTTTATGCACTTTTCAGATATATGCTACATAATTGTATATGGTTTCGAAATAGATCCTTGCTGTTGGTTATAAGTAATTCATCCTACTGCCCTTTATGCGTTGTACAGTTTTCTGTTTTCTTCAATTAGTTTTCAATTATCATTTGAAATCTATTGTTCATATGAAAACATTTAAAAGAAAATTAAATTTTGAATAAAATCCTAATTGCAAACAAATTCGGTTCCGGGTCAAGAGTTTACCTGCATAAAATATTTATTGCATTATATAGTTTTTTTCTAGTCTTTATTCCAATTTTAGCTTTGTCCATTTCCATTGTTAGAGCTGAATATATCAAAAAGTCCAAATTGACATTTGAACTTTTAAACAGAAAAACCCAAAAGCAACAATGGCATGAGTGTTTTTTTTTTTTTGGTGTTCATTTTGTACTATCATTCGTTTCATCATGTCCCAGAAATTAAAAGAACTTAACTTTTGTTTTATTGCATCCTTTTCAGTGTTGTTGTTGTTGTTGCTGTTGCTGACCACTTTCTTCTTGTAGATGGTGTCTATTTGATTAGATAATTATTTTGCTTGTTGTCCCAAGTTTAGTTTAGACAACTAATTTGGGTTGCTACTACTCAACAACTATTTCAAATGCCATGGACATGAAATTTGTAGCAGAAAATAGTCCATCGTTAGCCTTGTTTCCGGTGTAATTATTGAATGCCGGACAATGAAATACAACTTTTGGTGTTTCAAGAAAAAACGAAAAAAAAACAGACATTCAATTCTTTTGTTCTCTTTCGTTCATTTGTGAGTGTGCTTAGGGTGTGGGGGTAGTGAAACAAAGAAAATATCTCAGAAGTTGACAAAGTTCTGTAAAACTTTCAATGTTTCGACATTGTTTTCTATTCTTTTTCTTTTCGCTGTTCTCTAGAAATTAACAAGAAGAGTAAGAGAATTTTCGCATGACATTTGTTGCAAGGCAATGTTAAACAGATTAAAGTCTAATCATTGTTAATTACCTCAAATACTATTTTTCAGGCTTGTGCTGTGTTGTTGTGTATGTGTGGGTGTGTGTGTGTTGAGCCTAGCCCCTGACTGGAGAGAGTGGGTGAGCTAAACTCTATTTATGGCTATGTACTTTGGCTGAGCCTACATCGTCGTTGTCATCATCAAAAGCAACAACAACAACAACAGTAACAACAGCAACAAATCGCATTTTACTTTGACAGCCTGCGAAAATTACAATAATTTTCCGCTTAACTTTGCCCTTTAGCAAGTCGTACAGTGTTGGCTTAAATGGCAGTATTGTGTTAACGCCAATGTTAATGATACCAAACGAATGAGTGAGTGAGCGAGAGAGCTAGCGAGCGAATGGAGAAACGAACGAATGCGAAGTAATGGCTGAACGACGGTGTACTCGTACTCATATGAGTATGTGATGATGAAAAAGGGTTGCCATATAATGACAATAGGACAGTAAGGTAGTATAGGTAGAACATGATGCAGTGGTGAATATTTTTATAGCGTCCAGCATAGGATGGTGGCAAAATCGGATAAAAAATGTGGCTTTTTTGGGCCTAAAACACCAAATCGGAGGATCGGTCTATATGGCAACCCCCGAAGACTTTCTACGCTTATGCCCTACGGATTGAAGCTGAGGGTCTATACAAGCGGTAGGGTTGGGAAGTCAGGAGACGACTCTGCAGTTGTTGCTGAATACTGAAAATCCCTCTGCCACGATCAAAAAAGAGGGTAAGGCGTCGAGACAGGGTCCGATAATACCTGTGTGGGTGAGTCATGCCCTGAATTTGACTCAAGGTGTGAGCCAGCGGAGAAGAACTGCACCCAAAAGCTACTTCCATAGTAGCTTTAGGGAGGAATAGTCTACACTGCAAGTGTCCAGTGTTCATATTCTCGACTGGATGAGTTGATGAGAAAATGCATCATGACAAAATCGAACGATTCTTGAGAGGATAAACTCTTGGCGGACACAGATATCAAAGCTAATACAACAGTGAAGGTAAAATGTGAATCCTGACTATGGTCCGGTTTCTGCAGATAAATCCTCACCAACCTCACCGCTCCGGCAGCCCTAATGGTCCTTCTGATGGCAGGGGGATTTGACGTTGTTCATTTGCAAAAACCAAGGGTGTATGGAGAAATGTTTCGTGGATTGAAAATTGCTTGATTTAAACTACTCAATACACTAATCCAATCCTTAGACCAGTATCGGGTGGACCCGGTACTTAGAGACTGGATAAACCATATGCTAAGGAACAGTTTGACAAATTGTGTGTCCCATTGCATATATATAAGGGAGAAAGTGGCACAAGGCAAGTCATAGAGGGGCATTTTATCGCCGCTACTATGGGTGACCACCACAAATGACCTATTACGAATGCTGACTGAGGAGGGATGTGAACCCGTCTGATACGCAGACGATGTTATAATTCTTCTAAGGGGTAAGGATTCGAACGAGCTATGCAGAAGGGCCGAAAGGGTCTTGTATATAGCATATGACTGGGCTACCCCCAGAGGTCTCAATGGTAACCCAGTGAAGACTGAAATATGCCTGTTTACGAGGAAGACAAAGGTGAGCCAATTTAAAGCACCATGTTTCCTCAAAAAGACAATTTCGATATCTGACAAGGTCAAATACTTAGGTGTGATCTTGGAGAGGAAACTTAATTGGAAGTGTCACATTCAGGAGCGTACTGAGAAGGCTCACAAATGTTGGGCACTATGTAGATGGGTCATAGGCTCGAATCTAAGGATAGTCCACTGTGTCTAATGGAGCCTGATTAGACCAATAATTACTTACTCCTCTGTAGTTTGGTGGACTGCTATGGAGAAAAGGTGCAACTTAAGGCCCATACAACAGGTTCAGAGAACATGTTTTCTTGACATAGGCGGAGCGATGAGGAACACGCCCACTAGAGCACTGGAGACAATTCTAGATATCCAACCGATTAACATACAGATTAAGGGTGAGGCAGCCACTGCGGCTATGAGACCTAAGGCAATAGGAGAATGGATTGAGGATGGGAGCAGCTCATACCATGGCTGTATAATCGAGGTGACTATAGGAAACTTGGAAGGAATTGAAAAGGTCTCCGATCGGATACCTGAGATGTACCTTTGGAGTAGATTGCGAAGCACTGCTGCCATCGACACAGTGTTCGCTTGACGGAATCCTAGTATTGACATCTGGAAGATCATGTTACACGGATGGATGTAACCATCGTGTCGTAAGCTAGACGACAGGGTGGGCCTGGCGGTTTACATTGAGAATCCAGAGATTGAGATCTGTTTTAGACTGACTGACCATTATACGGTCCTGCAGGCGAAGATCCGGGAGATCACGGAAAGAGTGAAATGGTGTGGTGCTAACGTGAGGACGTCGAGTGCGAACATCTTTACCGACAGCAAAATTGGCATAAGGGCAATAACAACCGGGACGGTAAGGTCACGAACAGTATTGCAGTGTAAGAAGGAGATTAGCGCCTTCTCTGAGGATGGCAAAATCCCCATCGTTTGGGTGCCGCGCCATAACGGAGTAAGGAGAAATTAAAAGGCAGACGACTTGGCGGTGAAGGCCAGACGACTGCCGTCAATAACCTTGGTTAACCCGAAGCCTTTCGGGTCGACGAAGTCCGAGTTAAGGGAGTGGGCGACGAATGCGCATGCCACATTGTGGATCAGCGAAACGGTCGGTAGGACGGCGAAAATCGTGAGAAGACGAGACTATAACTGAAAGGAAGTAAGAAGGAGGTCAGTATAGCTATTGGTATCATAACGGGACACATAGGACTACGAGCTCAAATGCAAATTTTGCCCATGAACATTCCACTAAGGAACAGGGGCAAACTTCTCACTTATCTCACAAAAAAAAGCACCCCGAGCCAAATTTGGTAAAGATCGGACCAAAATTGTGGCTGCTACAGTCTTAGAGCTCCATATCGGATACAAGATATATATAGGTGTTATATCTAAATTTTAACCGATTTTTATGAAATTTTGCACTCATATTGAAACTTCAAAGAAATCATTTCGAGCAAAATTTTGTAAAGATTTGATTAAAAATTGTGGCTGCTATAGTCATAAAATTTCACATCCGATGAAAGTTAGATATGGGAGCTATATCTAAATGTGAAATGATTTTGGCGAGATTTTGCATACATATGAGGACATTGAATAAAACACCCCATGCCAAATTTTGTAAAGATCGGACAAAAATTGTGGCTCCTACAGCCTTAAAACTCCATATCGGATGAAAGATATATAATGGAGCTATATCTAAATTTGAACCGATTTTGGCGAAATTTCGCACACATATGAAGAGGAAAGTAAAGCACCTCGTGCCGAATTTTGTAAAGATCGGACCAAAATTGTTGATGCTACAGCCTTAAAATTCCATATCGGATGAAAGATATATATGGGAGCTATATCTAAATCTGAACCGATTTTTGTGAAATTTAGCACACACATGAAGACGTAAAATAAAGCACCTCGTGCCAAATTTTGTAAAGATCGGACCGAAATTGTGGTTCCTATAGCCTTCAAAGGCCATATCAGATGAAAGATATATATGGGAGCTATATCTAAATCTGAACCGATTTTGGCGAGATTTTGCACACATATGAGGACATTGAATAAAACGCCCCATGTAAAATTTTGTAAAGATTGGACTAAAATTGTGGCTTCTACAGCCTTCAAAGGCCATATCGGATGGAAGATATATATGAGAGGTATATCTAAATCTGAACCGATTTTGGCGAGATTTTGCACACATATGAGGAAATTGAATAAAACACCCCATGTCAAATTTTGTAAACATCGGACCAAAATTGTGGCTCCTACACCCTTAAATCTCCATATCGGATGAAAGATATATATGGGAGCTATATCTAAATCTGAACCGATTTTTATGAACTTTGGCACACATATGAAGACGTAAAATAAAGCACCTCGTGCCAAATTTTGTAAAGATCGGACCGAAATTGTGGTTCCTACAGCCTTCAAAGGCCATATCGGATGAAAGATATATATGAGAGGTATATCTTAATCTGAACCGATTTCGTTCAAAACCAATAGCGTTCGTCCTTGAGCCAAAGAAAAGACTTGTCCAAAAGTTCATAACAATCAGACAATAAATGCGACCTGTAACTGGATCACAAAAATGCATGGACAGACAGACGGACCCACGGACCGACGGACATAGCTAAATCGCATCAGGAAGTGATTCTAAGCCGATCGGTATACATGGCTTTTCTTCTTCTAAGCTTTGCAAACAAATGCACAAAGTTATAATACCCTGTACCACCGTCGTGGTATAGGGTATAAAAAATATTTCAGAAGTGGTCCCTCGGCTAAACAGAAGAAGTGCGCTGGTCCAACTTGTTCCGTGACTTTTTCATCCGTTCTTTTATTTTCTTAGCTCAGCCTTATAGACTTCTCAGTTGTACGCCTGTGGCTTTCGGTCTGTTCAAAAGTTTTCTGCAACCCTTCCTTAGACCAACCAGTACAAGGACCCACAATGGCGGTCACTGTTTGCTTGTGTTATCAATGCTAACACAAGCGAGTCATTCAGGGTCTTCGTAATCCGCTTGGCCATTAGTGGAAACTGATTTTTCGGTCAAGAGGAGGGTAAGGTATCATATGCCAAAACTTTTTTCGATTTACCTTTCTTTTGCCATTTCTTTTTATTTGCTGGCTCTTAAAAGCTTTCATATGGCAACTCTGTCATAGCTACACATGTTCACTCTCATTCCGCGCCACAATTGAACCAGCCATGCAACATAAGCGACATTTATAAGTGTTTTACATGTACGTTTTTTTGTTGTTATTGCTATTCGTGTGTGTAATTGTCGGAAGTTTGTGAAAGTGTTTGAGTGTATGAGTTTTTGAGAGTGTATGGGAGTGTTATATCTGCGATTAGTATTACAAGTATGTAACAATAAGTGTTTCCCACCATTGAACTGTCTGTCTGTCTGTCTGTCTGTCGTTTTGTCTGTCTGTCGCACACTGTGTCTCTTAACACCCCTTAACAGTTGCTTTAACAAAAACAACAGAAATAAAAGCAGAAAAAAAACAGTACTCTTATAGTTGTGCTCTTTTGTTGTGTGAAAGTTTTTCTGCTGCAGCAGCGACAACAACAATAACAATAGCAGCATTATGCTGCTAGCAAGCAAAACAATGAGAAGAACAATAACACAGCAACATTAAAAATTCTTCACTAGCATGACCGAGATTTCATTTCGTATATCATCGCTTAAACCAAAAGAGGGTGAGTGTATTGAAGAGTGGTTAGGGGTAAAAAAGCTAGGTGGCACTAGTATTGCTGCACCCATTCATTACTCAAGTATTGGTAGATGTAACACATGGACAACAACAGCACATAAGAGTGGGTCACCATGAGTGAGTGGATCGCCATGAGTGAGTGGATAGCCCATAAAGCAAACCAGAGAAATAAATGAAAACAAAACCAGTATAGCAGCATCATCAACCCTGAACTAAAGAAATAACGGACTTCACAGCCATATGTTTCAAAGTCAAATATGAATTTGTGGTCAAATGAAAAATACTACAGAAGAGAGAGAAAAAAAAAACACAAACTACACAAAAACAAAAGTATGCCAAAGAAGTCAAAAGCCACACACACACTCTTCAATGCAAATACATTTACCCTTAGAGGACTTTTGGATTAAAGTGAAAATAACTAGGGTAACAACTACTACATATCATAATCATAAATCTTGAAGTATTATTAGGGAGCAGATACGAGCATTTGAAAAAGTTTTTCCTTTTTTTTCATTTTTTTGTTCTGTTCATTCTTTTGTGGCTAAAATATGGGGTTCCAAATATATATGAGGGACTTTTTCACTAAGTGACAAGGTAAAGCTAGGGACCGGGCGTTGGAGAGATTGACAGTAAACCCCATTTGTAAATAATTGTCAGATGTTAATGTGTTTCTTTTTCGTTTGGTTCCCATGTTATGTTGGGTAAAAGAATGTGGGTTTAATTAAAGCTTAACAAAGAGGGGATTCTAAATTGTATCCAAGGACTTGTGAAGTTTGAACTAGAAATTAAATTAAGAAGACATTTTTTAACATTTGACAAACTTTCCTTCCAAAAGAACCAACAATTTTAGGAGAATAAAACCAACGGAGTATGAAAACCCTTGTGTCTAAATATGCTTCAGTGCAAGGGAGCCACAATGATTGTAAAGACCGAATTCTTCAATATAAGTCAATATATATGTGGCCATGACCCGACCGAATGCTATGATGATTAGACTTTGGATGCCCCCTAAAATCTATTAAGGAGATGTGCAAGATATCAACGAAATCGGATAAAAATTGCTTCCGTTATGAAGGCTGTATCGGGTTTTGGACCGATTCAAACCATATTTGGCATGTATATAAAAATTCCTAGAAATGTCCTCAATTTCAGCCGAATTAGATAGAAATTACATCCTCTAGGTGTTCAAGAAGTATTGGGTTGCCCAAAAAGTAATTGCGGATTTTTCATATAGTCGGCGTTGACAAATTTTTTCACAGCTTGTGACTCTGTAATTGCATTCTTTCTTCTTTCAGTTATCAGCTGTTACTTTTAGCTTGCTTTAGAAAAAAGTGAAAAAAAAGGTATATTTGATTAAAGTTCATTCTAATTTTTATTAAAAATGCATTTACTTTCTTTTCCAAAAATCCGCAATTACTTTTTGGGCAACTTAATATAAACGGGATATCGGGTTTATACAGGAGTTACATCAGGTTTTTGATTGATTCGGACCATATTTTGCACATAAGTTACAGGTCATAGAAAAAAAGGCCTCTGTGCAGAATTTTGGTTTAATCAGACAAGAACTGAGACCTCTAAGGGCTCAAGAAATTCAGTGGCGAAATCGGTTTATATGGGTGATATATTATTTTTTAAACCGATTCGTTGCTGGTCATAGAAATAGGAGGTTAGGATGAAAAGAGGGTGCAGATATTAATCTGCCTCATGCCATTATAGACATACACCTAAGCCAGTAATCGGCATGTTGTGCGCTCCAAAGGTTTACAGAAGCGTGATTAGATTAATACTTACTTACGCCTCAGTAGTTTGGTGGACTGCTATGAAAAAAATCACGCTTCTAAAAGTAACCTCGAGCCTCGAAAATTAGAAATTCCGTGCTATTTACAAAATCCTTAATTGTTTTCCATGGCACTCCCCTAAGTTGGTTCAGGTCTGATATTGTGTCCCCACCAAAGTGGTGGTATCTGTTAGAGGGGAAAGACGGGCAATGACATAGGAAATGCTCCAACCTCTTATAATATTCCCATCATGCCCTATACATGCCATCACTTGCTACACCGATTTTACATACGTGAGGTCGTAGTCCTTTGTATACCGTTATGATACCAACAGCTATACTGACCTCCTTCTTACTACCTTTCAGTAATAGCCTCGTCTTTTTAAGATCTGGATCTCCCCATGGGATTTTCGCCGTCCTAATGACAGTTTCGCTGTTCCAAAGTGCTGCATGCGCATTCATCGTCCACAACCTTAAATCGGACTGCGTTGACCCGAAAGGGTTCGTGTTAACCGAGTTTATTGACGGCAGTCCTCTGGCCTTCACCGCCAAATCGTCTGCCCTTTCATTCCCTCTTACTCCGTTATGGCCCGGCACCCAAACGTTGCGGATTTTGCCATCCTCAGAGAAGGCGTTAATCTCCATTTTACACTGCAAGACTGTTCGTGATCTTATCGTCCTGGTTGTTATAGCCCTTATGGCAATTTTACTGTCGGTAAAGATGTTCACACTCGAAGTCTTCGAACCACTTCAGGCAGTCCTGGATCGCTCGGATCCGCGCCTGCAGTACCGTATTATGGTCAGGCAGTCTAAAACAGATCTCAGCCCTTGGTTCTCCCAGGCCCAATCTGTCCTCTAGGTTCGATTCATCCGTGTAACATGATCTTCCAGAAGGCAATGCTAGGGTTCCGTCAATCCAAGACTGTGCCGATGGCAGCAGTGCCTCGCACTCGACTTCAAGGTTCATCTCAGGTATCCGAGCGGAAACCTCTTCCCTTCCTTTCAGGTTTCCTATCGTCGCCTCGATTATACCGCGATGGTATGAGCTGCTCCCATTCTCAATCCATTCTCCCATCGCCTTAAGTATCATGACCGCAGTGGCTGCCTCACACTTAATCTGTATGTAAATGAATTGGATATCTATATCCTATCTATATCCCTAGTGTGCTTGGTCCCCATTGCTTCATCTATGCCAAGACAACATGTTCTCTGAACCTGTTGAAAAGTCTTTACGTTGCACTTTTTTTCCATAGCAAATGCAAATTTTGCCCATGAACATTTCACTAAGGAACAGGGGCAAACTTCTCACATACCACTGAGTGCAGTCCGATTCAAGTTTAAGCTCAATGATAAGGGCCTCCTTTTTATAGCCGAGTCCGAACTGGGTGCCGCAGTGCGACATCTCTTTGAAGAGAAGTTTTATATGGCATAGTACCTCACAAATGTGGCCAGCATTAGGAGGGGAAAACCATTTTTTCTGATGATCTCGCCAGGATTCGAACCCAGGCGTTCAGCGTCATAGGCGGACATGCTAACGTCTGCGCTACGGTGGCCTCCTTTTTTTCATAGCAGTCCACCAAACTACTGAGACGTAAGCAGGTATTGATCTAATCACGCTCCTGTAGAGCCAGAGGACTACCCTCGGATTCACGCCCCATTTCGAGCCTACGGCTCGTCTACAT
This sequence comes from Stomoxys calcitrans, assembly GCF_963082655.1. Classification (NCBI taxonomy): domain Eukaryota; kingdom Metazoa; phylum Arthropoda; class Insecta; order Diptera; family Muscidae; genus Stomoxys; species Stomoxys calcitrans. The sequence goes on from NC_081553.1 coordinate 190,994,656, forward strand.
AGTACCAAACATCTGTGAGGCTTTTCAGTACGCGCCTGAATGTGAAACTTTCATTTCAGTTTCCTGTCCAAGATCACACCTAAGTATTTGACCTTGTCGGATATGGAAATCGTTTCGTTGAGGAAACGTGGTGCGTTAAATTGGTCCACCTTTGTCTTTCTCATGAACAGGCATATTTCAGTCTTCTCTGGGTTAAAATTCACACCTCTGCGACTAGCCCAGTCATATGCCATGTGCAAGACCCTTTCGACCCTTCTGCATAACAAATTCGGATCCTTACCCCTTAGAAGTATTACATCGTCTACGGGTTCAAATCCCTCCTCAGTCAGCATCCGTAATAGGTCATTTATGGTGGTCACCCATAGGAATGGCGATAAAATGCCCCTACTCTTTATCATGGTATCCACAATACTTTCCATGGTTTTGAGTAAAAAGGACATACGACTTATAGGTCTTTAGGCCTTTGGTGTGGCATAACTTGCCTTGCCAGGCTTGTGTATAACTACCATCCATGCCTCCTGCCTAGTTTTCGGAGTATATGAAAGTCCTAGGCACGCTGTAAAAATAGCTGCCAGATGAGGCGCCAGATATTCTGCCACTTTCTGTAGTAACGCCGGAAAATTCCATCAGTCACCTGGTCTTAAATGGTTTAAAGCTCCTCCAGGATTCCTTCTCCATTAATTCCGTAATTTTAAACCTTCGATCAACATCATTATTGCAAGATTCCGGTGTCTACGAGAGTCCCGTCGTATACTGCGGAAAATGGGTTTTCATCAAAAGCCTCAACATGTCCTCTGTTGCCTTTGCTCTCACATCCCTTGTCGTCTACTAAAGTTTAAGTTTGGATATGGGTTTTTTGAAAGAAACTTTTTATGCCCACCAACGAAGGATGGTGGGCAGATAAATACAGTCTTAACAAATAGAGATATTGACCTGAAACTTTGAACAGATTCTTGTTTTTTGTCCATAAGCTGGTAAGCTATATCGGACTATATCTTGATATAGCCCCCATATAGACCGATCCGCCGATTTAAGGTTTTGGGCCCGTAAAAGGATCATTTATTGTCCGATGTCGCCGAAACTTGGGATAGTGAGTTGCGTTGGGCTCTTCGACAACTTTCTGCAATTTAGATCAGATCGGTTCAGATTTGGATATAGCTGCCATATAGACCGATCTCTCGATTTAAGGTTTTGGGCCCATAAAAGGCGCATTTATTATCCGATTTTGTTGAAATTTGGGAGAGTGAGTTGTGTTAGGCCCCTCGATATATTTCTGCAATTTGCCCTAAATCGGTCCAGATTTGGATATAGCTGGTATATAGACCGATCTCTCGATTTAAGGTCTTGGGCCCATAAAAGGTTCATTTATTGTCCGATATCGTCGAAATTTGGGATAGTGTGTTGTAGTAGGCCCCTCGACATCTTTCTGCAATGTGGCCCGGATCGGTCCAGATTTGGACATAGCTGCCATATATATCGATCTCTCGATTTAAGGTTTTGGGTCCATAAATGGCGCATTTATTTTCCGATGTCGCCGAAATTTGGGGTAGTGAGTTGCGTTAGGCCCTTCGACTTCTTTTTGCAATTTGACCCAGATCGGTCCAGATTTGGATAAAGCTGCCATATAGACCGATCTCTCGATTTCAGGTTTTGGGACCATAAATGGCGCATTTATTTTCCGATGTCGTCGAAATTTGCGATTGTGAGTTGTATTAGGCCCCTTGACATCTTACTACAATGTGGTCCAGATCGGTCCAGATTTGGATATAGCTGGGATATAGACCGGTCTCACGATTTAAGGTTTTGGGTTCTAAAAAGGCGCATTTATTGTCCGATTTGGTTGAAAGTCGGGACAGGGAGTTGTGTAAAGCCACTCGACATACTTCTTTAAATTGACCCAGATCGGTTCAGATTTGGTTATAGCTGGCATATGGACCGGTCTCCCGATTTAAAGTCATGGGCCCATAAATTGCGCATTTATTGTCCGATATCGCCGAAATTTTGGACAATGGGTTCTATTAGGCTCTTCGACATTGTTCTGCAATTTGGCCTAGATCGGTCCAGATTTGGATATAGCTGCCATATAGACCGATCCGCAGATTTAAAGTTTTGGGCCCGTAAAAGGATCATTTATTGTCCGATGTCGCCGAAACTTGGGACAGTAGGTTGCGTTGGGCTCTTCGACAACTTTCTGCAATTTAGATCAGATCAGTCCAGATTTGGATATAGCTGGCATATAGACCGATATTTCGATTATAGATTTTGGGCCCATAAATGGCGCATTTATTGTCCGATGTCGCCGAAACTTGGGACTGTGAGTTGCGTTAGGTCCTTCGTTATCTTTCTGCAATTTGGCTCAGATCGGTCCAGATTTGGGTATAGCTATAGACCGATATCTCGATTTAAGGTTTTGGGGCCATAAAAGGCGCATTTATCGTCCGATATTGCCGAAATTTTGGACAGTGAGTTCTGTTAGGCCCTTCGACATCGTTCTGCAATTTGGTCAAGATCGGTCCAGATTTGGATATAGCTGGCATATAGACCGATCTCTCGATCATGGGTCCATATATGGCGCATCTATTGTCGGATATCGCCGAAATTTGGGAGAGTGAGTTCTGTTAGGCCCTTTGACATCTCTCTTCGATTTGGCTCAGATCGGTGCCAATTTGGATATAGCTGCCATATTGACCGATATCTCGATTTAAAGTCTTGCCCCCATTAAAGGCGCATTTATAATCCGATATCACTTAAATTTGACACAGTGACTTATGTTAGGATTTTCGACATTCGTATCATATATGGTTCAGATTGGTCAATATTGGGATATAGCTATCAAAAAGACCAATACTTTGTTTCACAAAATTATACAATGACTTGTTGTGCTTATTAGACGACACAATATCCGTGCCAAATTTGATCCAAATCGGACCCTATTTCGATATAGCTATTATGGGGGCATAATCACCATCGACCAGTTCGCACAAGAGCTCCCAAGAGGCACCTTTTACCGCTCTAGTAATCTTATTGTATTTCTTGAGCCGTGTGTAATACACATCCCAATAAACATCCTTTTTACAACGCGCTCTGTTAAAAAGTCTGCAAAACTCTTTCCCAATATTGCAAATCTCCCCGGTCATCCAAGGTTTTTCTCGGCCTGATTTTCTTTCCCGTAGAGGACAACTACCTTCGAAAGACCCCACCAGTGCAGTCGTAATCCTTTTGACATTTTCGTCAATGTCTTCTGTGCTTGGACAATCTGTATTGTCTTGCCCTTCTGAGTAGCCTTCCGAATTTTGCCCAGTTGGTTTTCAACTTACTCCGGAAGCCTAACGGATTCGGCGCTAGCCGTGCTATGCTAAACCTAATGTAGTGATGGAATTGTTTTAACTGATGATTGAATGACGAATGTTGTTATAATAGGCCTACCTGCTACTGGCTGAGAAAGAGGACCCTTGTTCAAAAGACCTTAAATTTGCATATCAATTTTCCCAAAAATCCTTATGTTAATCCTTAGATTCATACTAAACTTACCAATATATCGCACTTGAGCTGGCTTATGTAAATAACTCCACAGACACTGAGGCCAACAATTTGGTATCGAAAACCTTCTATCTCGACACAATTGTTTTCAATTTTCTAGTGCATTGCATAACACTTTAAAGCCAACTTATTCAAAAACCCCAACCCACCGTTTGATTTTGCTTTCTTTCGTTGATGCTTCAATTAAAGTGCATTTTTATACAATCGTATATCAGCAATAGATAGTATAATTAAATATATTCAAGCTTTATGTGTGGTTTTTCTATTATTTCATTGACACTGGATAAATAAAAGATCTTTGAAAAACAATGAGCCATAAAAATGTGAATATGGCGTGTGAATGATGATAATAATAATTTGTAGTTACACCGAGCGTTTGATTGTTATTTGCTGTAGCTGAATAACAACAACACCCAAAAAAAAATCCCCCTTATGCCATTCCCCAAATAAAACCGATTTCAGCTTTCATACATTAATAGCCTTTTATTTTTGTTGTTGTAGTTTTGTTTAAAAATGCCAAAGACCATAATCTACCACCATACACGATACGCATGCATTGTGATATTTAATGGTAATCAGATATTTCCCTTAATGGCAATTAAAGGGAAATCGTTTGACATAAGGAGGGAATAATGAAAAACAGATTATTAATGCTGAATAATGCAAGTTGTGCGTTACGCTTATGCTGTCGTTGTTGTTATCTTTTCTCATTAGGTAAGTCATAAAAATAACATTTAACCATATCGAAAAAAAGAGTCATATTTTGGGTAGGGTGATTTAATGAAATGCCTTGAAGAAAAAAAAAATCCCTACAACGTTTCATAAAGCGTGTGATTGATAGAAATCTATTTGGCCTATAGAGCGTATGATGGATAAGAATTGATTTGGCCCACAGAGCGTATGATTGTTATTATTTCATTATTTAATTGTTATTCCTTGTTGCTAGTAGCTTATGAAAAGCCTTGTGGTATTATGGGGGTCACATGTCATCACATGAAACTGAAGGGCAAGGTTCAGAGAACATTGGAAAACCGAAAAGTCGCTGGTAATGTCCTTACTAGGCATGGGAATATAGAAAGAAGTGTCTAAAGCTTGATTGGAACAACATTCATTGTTATGAGACACGTTTTCGAATAGCATATTAATCGAATGTGCGCGGACAACACGATCATAGGTTAAGGTTACATTTGGGCTTCCATACTTCTGCATAAATCTCAATGCAATCCATGATGTATAGTTTTTTGTTAGTTGCTGTTATGTTAATGGTGAGCTTTTAAACTTGCATGCCTGTCCTAGGTGATAAGGTAAAAACAGGTTTTGTAAGAAGGAACAGTTAAAATTTAGTCCTTGAATTGAACTATTGCAATGTTGATATGACGACTATGAAGTTGGAGACCAGTAATTCTGGTCCTTTGTTGATCTAGTGAGCGAGAACGACCGAAGGATAAGGCTGATAGTGTACTGAAATGCCAAAACGCTACCCACACACAATGGGAAGCACATACAATACATCAACTAGAGAGGTGAGTCGATTTAGGGTTTTATTGGGTTGCCCAAAAAGTAATTGCGGATTTTTTAAAAGAAAGTAAATGCATTTTTAATAAAACTTTGAATGAACTTTAATCAAATATACTTTTTTTACACTTTTATTCTAAAGCAAGCTAAAAGTAACAGCTGATAACTGACAGAAGAAAGAATGCAATTACAGAGTCACAAGCTGTGAAAAAATTTGTCAACGCCGACTATATGAAAAATTCGCAATTGCTTTTTGGGCAACCCAATTTTATGAACTAGCTGACCCGGGCCTGCTCCGCTGCGTCTTCTTTTACTTTATATGGAACAAAAGTTTCCTTCGAATATTTATTTTAGACAATTAAAGATCTTCTAGTAAAAAATCATGCTACGAAAATAGTATATCGCTCGGTCCCGAAAGTGGGCATCAATTTTTGCTCTATCCCCCAATACCTTTCATTTAAGCTCCATATATATCTATATATCATTTATTTGAACCCCATATTGCCATAGCCTTCAAAATTGGATATCAAATTCGTTTTCTAATCTCATTTAAACTCCTTATTGCAAAAGTCAACAAATATGTCCGGTTTGGGGCATTGGAACCAAATCACTATGAATATTTAGTTCCACTCTCTTTAAGACCCAAATTGTTTGTGAGCAAATACGTCCTATTTGGGGGTTGTCATGGTGGTTATACGTCCGCTAGACAGTTGGCCCCTAATGTTGATGTCAGATACGTGGTCTTCTCCCACATACCTTTAATTTGAGCCCCATATTTCCATAGTCGGCAAACATGACCGGCTTGGGGGTTGGGGTGTTTTGGGGGATGGGCGGCCACTCAGTGAGTTGGCCTTGAAAATATATATCGGATTAGTGTTCTACTCCAAAAACCCTCTTATGTGAGCCTCATACTGCAATAGTCTGCAAATACTTTCTTCTTGGGTGATGCTGTGGGGGTGGGGTGGCCCCATAGACACTTTTCCCGAATAATGATATCAGATTCGTGCTTTACTCCCAAAGACCTTTCTTTTGAGCCCCATATTGCTATGGTCGTAAATTTGTCCCCTTTGGGGGATGTTTTTGGTGAGAGGCGGCCCCCCAAATACTTGGTCCCATATTTTGATATCAGATTCGTAGTCTACATTCAAATACTTTTTATTTAAGCCCCATATTCCCGTGGTCACTAAATAAGTCCAGTTTGGGGGGTATTTTGAGAAAGGTGTGGACCCTCGGAAACGTGTTCTCACATTTGGATATCGGATTCGTATTCTACTCGCAACTACCTTTCATTTGAGTCCCATATTGCCATGGTCGGTAAATATGTCCGATTTAGGGGTGTTTTGGGGCTTGGGGTGGTCCCCCTAGCACTTGGTCCGACAATTGGATATCAGGTACGTTTTCTTATCCTAAATACCTTTCATTTGAGTACCATATTGTCGTGATTGGTGTAAATATGTGTTTGGTAGGTTTTAGGGTGGGGCAGCCCCCCTAGGTGCCCCATCCGAAATTTGGATACCAAATTTTTATTTTTAGAGTACTATATGAGAACACAGAAAATTTCGCGTAAATCGCACCACACATCTCCGGGGTCTGGCGTTTCTGAAAATTAGGGTAAGGGGGAGGATCCGCTCCCCCTTTAGATATCAAAAAATGTAATACCCTATTTTCACCACGAGGTCATTATGCACCATCTGTGAAAATTTCAAGAAAATCGGTCCAGCCGTTTCTGAGTCTATAAGGAACACACAAACATACAAACAAACAAACACAAATTGATTTTTATACCCTCCATCATAGGATGGGGGGTATACTAATTTCGTCATTCTGTTTGTAACTACTCGAAATATTCGTCTGAGACCCCATAAAGTATATATATTCTCGATCGTCGCGACATTTTATGACGATCTAGCCATGTCCGTCCGTCTGTCTGTCGAAAGCACGCTAACTTCCGAAGGAGTAAAGCTAGTCGCTTGAAATTTTGCACAAATACTTCTTATTAGTGTAGGTCGGTTGGTATTGTAAACGGGCCATATCGGTCCATGTTTTGATATAGCTGCCATATAAACCGATCTTGGGTCTTGACTTCTTGAGGCTCTATAAGGCGCAATTCTTATCCAATTTGAATGAATTTTTGAACGAAGTATTTTGTTATGATGTCCAACAACTGCGCCAAGTATGGTTCAAATCGGTTCATAACCTGATATAGCTGTCATATAAACCGATTTTGGGTCTTGGCTTCTTGAGCCTCTAGAGGACGCAATTCCTATCCGATTGGAATGAAATTTTGCACGACGTGTTTTGTTATGATATCCAACAACTGTGCCAAGCAAAGTTCAAATCGGTCCATTACCTTATATAGCTGCCATATAAACCGATCTTGGGTCTTGACTTCTTGAGCCTCTAAAGGGCGCAATGCTTATCAGATTGGAATGAAATTTTGCACAACGTGTTTTGTTATGATGTCCAACAACTGCGCCAAGTATGGTTCAAATCAGTTCGTAACCTGATATAAATGTCATATAAACACATCTGGCGACTTGGGATCAGAATAATTTTCAGCGTTGGTTATCCCCTTACTAAAGCTGGGTAAATTTGTGAGATATCCAGCCACCATTTTTTCTAACAAGTGGTGTCGCTATGCGGCACATCGTTCATATTCGGCATAAAAATGAGGCCCCTTATTGTTGAGATTAAACTTCAATCGAATTTCACTCATTGATGTAAGAGAAGTATACCCTGTTCCCTACTGGAATGTCCATGGGATATCTAGAGGTAGCTGGTTGCAAAAAACTTACTAAGTTTGAATACCCTTAACCACTGTAGGGGCACAAGGACATCCCTTGCTTTCATTTTGTTAGACATTTTACCTTATTTGAGTATGTTACTAGATAACAATGTCAATTTGTTGCCGTTTATTTGTCATATGATACCCTTGGATAAACAGTAAATGTGTGGTTTTTCTCCCACAACAATCGGCCCTTTGTTGTGCACAGGTTACTGCACTCAATAAAAACCTACTTCAAAGGGGTTTATACTTTTTTTTTCTCCATAAATTAGTTATTGTTCTGCCAATAAATGTAATAATTATAAGCCATGCGAAACCAACAATTGTAATCAATCAAATGCCATGATTGATTGTCCTTTTTTTATTATTTCCTCTCTGCCATTTTGTATTGTCTTTGATCGCATTCCATGGCCTCTATTGTTCTTTCATGCTATATGCTTAAATGAAGAAAACAAAATGCCATGTATTTATTTATATATGCAACAGGGTATTTTTTTTGTGTTTATTTCTTTTTCGCCTTTTTGTCAGACGATTTTCTCAGTAAATTGTCATTTAGAGAAATATCCGATAACAATGAAATAATATTACAACTACGTTACTTTTTTCCTCTGCCCATAGGTTGCTGTTTGGTTCAAATAACAATTGCAAAAAAAAAAAACAAAAACAGTTTTTGTGCCCCGGTGCGAATGAGTGCTTTGTTACAAAATGAAAATTATACGCTCCATGTAACTGTTTTTTCTTTGAGCCATGCTGATAAGGTTTTCCAAATGTTATGGCATTGATTTTCAGTTGAAAATTTTCGCAATTTCCTTGATATATGAATGATAAATAAGATACAGGTTTCGTGAATTTATTGCGATGAGAAATTTAATGATACCAAATAGTAAATCGAACATCATTTAATGAAAGCAAGATAAAAACAAGTAAAAGCGTGCTAAGTTCGGCCGGGCCGAATCTTATATGCCCTCCACCATGGATCGAATTTGTCGAGTTCTTTTCCCGGCATCTCCTGTTAGGCAAACAAATGATAAAAGGAGATAATTGATTTAATATTGGAGCTATATCAAGTTATAGTCGGATGCGGACCATAATTGAATTGAATATTGGTGACCATAGTAGAAATCAGCCAATTCGAGTAAGAATTGCGACCTTTGGGGACTCAAGAAATAAAATAGAGAGATCAATTTATATGGGAGCTGTATCAGGCTATAGACCGATTCGGACCATATTTGAAAATTGACATTGAAGGTCATGGGAGAAGCAGTTGCATAAAATTTGAGTCAAATCGGATAATAATTGCGCCCTCTGGAGGCTCAAGAAGTCAAGATCCCAGATCGGTTCATGTGGCAGCTATATCAGGTTATATACCGATTTGAACCATATTTGACACAGTTGTTAGAAGTCTTAACAAAACACCTCATGCAAAATTTGAGCCAAATCGGATAATAATTACGCCCTCTAGAGGCTCAAGAAGTCAAGACCCAGATCTGTTAATATGACAGCTATATCAGATTATGAACCGATTTGAACCATTCTTAGCACAGTTATTGGAAGTCATAACAAAACATCTCATGCAAAATTTCAGCCAAATTGGATAATAAATGCGCCCTCTAGTGGCTCAAGAAGTCAAGATCCCAGATGGGTTATAGACCGATTTAAACCATTCGTAGCACAGTTGTTGCAAGTCATAACGAAACACCTCGTGCAAAATTTCATTCCAATCGGATAAGAATTGCGCCCTCTAGTGCCTCAAGAAGTCAAGATTCAACATCAGTTTATATGGCAGCTATATCAGGTAATGGACCGATTTAAAGCATACTTAGCTCAATTGTGGGAAGTTATATGAAAATACGTCATGCAAAATTTTAGCCAAATCGGATAAGAAATGCACCCTCTAGTGGCTCTAGTGGCTCAAGAATTCAAAATTTAAGATTGGTTTATATGGCAGCTATATCAGGTTATGAACCGATTTGAACCATTCTTAGCACAGTTATTGGAAGGCATAACAAAACACTTCGGGCAAAATTTCAGCCAAATCGGATGATAAAAGCGCCCTCTAGTGGCTCAAGAAGTCAAGACCGAGATCGGTTTATATGACGGCTATATCTGGTTATGGACCGATTTAAATCATACTTAGCACAATTGTTGAAAGTCATATCGAAAAACGTTGTGCAAAATTTCAGCTAAATCGGGTAATAATTACGCCCTCTAGGCGCTCAAGAAGTCAAGATCCCAGATCGGTTTATATGACGGCTATATCTGGTTATGGACCGATTTAAATCATACTTAGCACAGTTATTAGAAGTCACAACAAAACACCTCATGCAAAATTTCAGCCAAATCGGATAGTAATTAGGCCCTCTAGAGGCTCAAGAAGTCAAGACCCAATATCGGTTTATATGGCAGGTATATCGAAACATGGACCGATTAAAACCATACTTATACGTAGTTGTTGGAAGTGCTACCAAAACACATCGCGCAAAATTTCAGTCAAATCGGATAATAAATGCGACCTCTAATGGCTCAAGAAATCAAGACCCAGATCGGTTTATATGACAGCTATATCAGGTTATGGACCGATCTCAACCATACTCAGCCCAATTGTCGGAAGTAATAACAAAACACCTCATGCAAAATTTCAGCCAAATCGGATAATTAATGCGCCCTCTACTGGCTCAAGAAGCCAAGACCCAGATCGGTTTATATGGCAGCTATATCAAGTTCTATACCGATTTACGCCATACTTAGCACAGTTATTGGAAGTCATAACCAAACATCTCATGTAAAATTTCAGCCAAATCGGATAATAAATGCGCCCTCTAGTGGCTCAAGAAGTCCAGACCCCAGATCGGTTTATATGGCAGCTATATCAGGTTATGAACCGATCTCAACCATACTCAGCACAGTTGTCGGAAGTCATAATAAAACATCTCATGCAAAATTTCAGCCAAGTCGGATAGGAGTTGTGCCCTCTTGTGGCTCAAGAAGTCAAGATCCCAGATCGGTTTATATGGCAGCTATATCAGGTTATGGATCGATTTGAAACATATTTGACACAGTTGTTAGAAGTCAAAACACCTCATGCAAAATTTCAGCCAAATCAGATAAGAATTGAGCCCACTGGTGCCTTTAGAAGTCCAGACTACAGATCGGTTTATATGGCAGCTATATCAAAACGTGAACCGATATAGCCCATTTACAATCCCAACCGACCTATACAAATAGGAAGTATTTGCGCAAAATTTCAAGCGGGTAGCTTACTCCTTCGAAAGTTCGCGTGCTTTTGACAGACAGACGGACGCATGGACGGACAGACGGAGGATCGAAATGGATAGTCCACTGGCTCTACAGGAGCGTGATAAGACCAATACTTACTTACGCCTCGGTGCTTTGGTGGACTGCTATGGAGAAAAAGTGCAACATAAGGACCACACAACAGGTTCAGAGAACGCGTTGTCTTGTCTAGGGCACTGGAGACTATTCTAGATATCCGACCTATTGACACACAGATTAAATGTGAGACAGCCACTGCGGCTATGAGACTTAAGACAATGGAAGAATGAATTGAGGATGGGAGCAGCTCATGCCATCGATAATCGACGGATAGCAGCAGCTCATTCCATCGAGGGACGGTATAATCGACAACGACGAGGCGACGATAGCAAACCTGGAAGGAAAAGGAAGAGGTTTCCGATCGGATACCTGAAATGAACCTTGAAGTCGAGTGCGGGGCATTGCTGCCATCGGCACAGTTTTGGATTGACGGAACCCTAGTATTGCCATCTGGAAGATCATGTTACGCAGATGGATCAAGCTAGGGGACAGAGTGGGCCTGGTCGTTTACATTGAGAACCCATCGACTGAGATCTGTTTTAGACTGCCTGACCATAATATGGTACTGCAGGCAGAGATGCAGGCGATCACGGTATGCGTGTGGTGGTGTGGTACTAACTCTAGTAAGTCGAGTGTGAACATCTTTACAGACACTTACATGGCCATGGGCTGTGAGCATTCCAAAACTATGTGGCCTAATCTAGACTTGAAAGGTCGACCGCTCAGTCACTGCGTCCATCATGACATGTCAGTGTTTAATCGGAAAACATGCTGACAGTGTGAAGGTTGCCAGCAATAACTGCGGGGACATCGAAGAAGGAGAGACTATGGAACTGCCTCTGTGTGTGTGTTCCGCTCTAGCAGTCAGAAGGAGTTCCACTTTGGGTTCTCATTTCATTGAGAACCTGTCTGATTTTGCAGATGTGAACATTCGCAAAATATTCAGCTTTTTAAAGCGATTTGGATGGTTCAACGGTAGGAAATGGTAGGCATCTTCCATAGACGAAAATGTCTAAGTGAGTCTGATGGCAGACTGCCACTTAAACCTAATCTAACCGGACAATAACAACCAGGAGGGTAAGGTCACGAACAGTCTTGCAGTGTAAGAAGAAGATTAAGGCCTTCTCTGAGGATGGGAAAATCCGCATCGTTTGGATGCCGAGCCATAACGGAGTAAGGGGAACTGAAAGGGCAGACGATTTGGCGGAACTTGGTAAACCCGAAGACTTTCGGGTCGACGCAGTCCGAGTTAAGGGAGTGAGTGACAAATGCGCATGCAACATTGCCGAACAGCAAAACGGTCGGTAGGACGGCGAAAATCTTATGGGGGGATCCACATCGTGAGAAGACGAGACTATTACAGAAAGGAGGCAAGAAGAAGGTCACTATAGCTATAGGTATTATAACGGGACACATAGGACTACGAGCTCCCTTATGCAAAATAGGTGCAGCAAATGATGGTATGTGTAGGACATGCGGAGAAGATGATGGGACATTGGAGCATTTCCTTTGTCATTGCCCGACTTTCGCGTCTAACAGATTCCGGCACTTAGGTGGAGACACAATATCAAACATGAGCCAACTTAGGGGAGTGGTATTGAATACAGTAAAGGATTTTGTAAGTAGCACGGAATTCCTAACTTAAAATTTTCCTTTAAGAGGTTACTTTATGGTTTTTAGAGTGCACCACAAACCGATTACTGGCTTAGGTGTATGTCCATAGTGGCATGGGGCGGATTAATATCTGCATCCTCTTTTCAACCTAACCTAACCTAAAGCAGTATTACAACAGACGAACCCATAGACAAACAGGCGGACAGACAGGTGGATAGACAGGTGGACAGACAGGTGAACAGACAGGTGGACAGACAGGTGGATAGATAGGTCGACAGACAGGTGAACAGATAGTTGGACAGACAGACACACGGACATCATTTTATCTTTTTAGAATTTTACAAGGATTAAGAAGATATATACTCGTATTTTGTAGCGTCGAAAATGTATATTTCGATGTGTTGCAAACAGAATGACAAAATGAATAAAACCCCTTATCCTTTGGTGGTGGGTAAAAAAAGCAATTTTTTCTATTATGTTGCTAATGAGTTATTTTGGTATATAAAAAAACAAAATGTCATTTATTCTCTTCGTGGAACTGTTTTTGTCTTTGAGCCATTTTGATGACTTTTTTTTTAAATGTTGCAACATTTATTTTCAGTTGAAATGAAATGAAACGAGCGATAAATAACATCATATTTTCGAGATATTATTACGATGAGAAATTAATGATAAAACATATTAAATCAAACTATTTTCCATGAGAACAAGAAATAAAATATTTCACATAAAACTCAAAAAAGGACAACGCTTTCAAATGCAGACTTTATGCCAACTTGGAATTGCATATCAGCCACATTTATACCCAAGCCCGGTAAGGCAAGTCATGCGCCACCAAAGGCCTACAGGCCTATTAGACTAACGTACTTTCTACTCAAAATCATGAAATGCATACCTTGACAAAGAGTAGGATATTCAGCGAACTGCTGCAATACAAACATCATGCCTATGTCAAGGGAAGGTCGCTGGAGACTGCCCTGCACGAGGTTGTGCATAAAATGGAAGAATCCTTCGATGCCAAGACGTACACACTGGCGGTATGCATTGACATTGAGGGGGCTTTCAACAATGTTCAGACCGATACACTGATCCAATTCGGGTCCAAGGTCCGGGTCCACCTGGTACTCGCCTAAGGACCGGGTCCACCCGGTACTGGTCTAACTACAGGGTGGACCCCGTCCTTAGAGACTGGATAAACCATATGCTAAGGAACAGGTGGATAAATTGTGTGTCCCATGGCATAAATAAAAGGGAGAAAGTGGCACAAGGTACGGCACAGGGAGAAATTGTATCGCCACTCCTTTGGGTGACCACCATAAATGACCTATTACGAATGCTGACTGAGGATTTGAACCCGGCTGCTATGCAGACGATGTTATAATACTTCTAAGGGGTAAGAATACAAACTAGCTATGCAGAAAGGCCGAAAGGGTCTTGCATATGGCATATGACTTGACTAGACCCAGTGGTCTTAATGTTAAACCAGAGAAGACAGAAATATGCCTGTTCTCGAGGAAGACGAAGGTGGGCCAATTTGACGCACCATGTTGTCACAATAAAGCGATTTCGATATTTGAAACTGGATAAACCATATGCTAAGGAACAGGTGGATAAATTGTGTGTCCCATGGCATAAATAAAAGGGAGAAAGTGGCACAAGGTACACCACAGGGGGAAATTTTATCGCCACTCCTATGGGTGATCACCATAAATGACTTATTACCGATGCTGACTGAGTAGGGATTTGAACCCGGCTGCTATGCATACGATGTTATAATACTTCTAAGGGGTAAGAATACGAATCAGCTATGCAGAAGGGTCGAAAGGGTCTTGCATATGGCATATGACTGGGCTAGACCCAAGGGTATCAATGTTATCCCAGTGAAGACAGACATGCCTGTTTACAAGGAAGACGAAGGTGGGCCAATTTGAACCACGTTTCCTCAATAAGACGATTTTGATATTTGACAAGGTCAAATACTTAGGTGTGATCTTGAACAGAAAACTGAATTGGCAGTATCACATTCGGTAGCGTACTGAGAAGGCTCACAGAAGTTGGGCTCTAAGTAGACGGCCCTTAGGCTAAAAATGGGGGGTGAATCCAAGGATAGTCCACTCAGACTGCAGAAGCGTGATTAGACCAATAATTACTTACGTCTCAGCAGTTTGGTGGACTGCTATGGAGAAAAAGTGCCACACAAGGACCATACAACAGGTTCAGAGAGTGTCTTGGCATAGATGGAGCGATGAGGACCACGCCCATTAGGACACTGGAGACTATTCAAGATTTGATCCATCCATGTAACGTCATTTTCCAGATGGCAATACTAGGGTTCCGTCAGTCCAAGACAGTGCCGCTGTCAGCAATGCCTCGCACTCGACCTCAAGTGTCGTCTCAGGTATCCGATCGGAAACCTTTTCCCTTACTACAAGGGTTCCTATCGAAGCCACGATTATACCGCGATGGTATGAGCTGCTCCCATCCTCAATCCATTTTCCCATCGCCTCACATTTAATCGGTATGTCAATGGATCGGACACCTAAGTCTCATAGCCTCACATTTAATCAGTATGTCAATGGATCACATACCGATTAAATGTGAGGCTATGAGGCTTAGGTGTCCGATCCATTGACATACCGATAAAATGGGAGGTTATGAGATTTAAGGCAATGGGAAAATGGATTGAGGATGGAAACAGCTCTTACCATCGCGGTATAATCGTGAATTCGATAGGAACCCTTGTAGTAAGGGATGAGGTTTCCGATCGGATACCTGAGACGACACTTGAAGTCGAGTGCGAGGCACTACTGCCAGCGGCAGAATCTTGGACTGACGGAACCCTAGTATTGCCATATAGAAGATCATGTTACACGGATGGATCAAAGCTAGAGAACAAAGTGGGTATGGGCGTCTACATTGAGAATCCAGGGACTCAAATCTGTTTTAGATTGCCTGACCATAATACTGTCCGGGCGATCACGGAATGCGTGTGAGGTAAATTCTAATTTTGCCTATGAACATTCCACTAAGGAACAGGGGCAAACTTCTCACATATCAATTAGTGCAGTCCGATTTAAGTTTAAACCTCAATGATAAGGGACCTCATTTTTATAGCCGAATCCGAACAGCATGCTGCAGTGCGACACCTCTTT
This sequence comes from Stomoxys calcitrans, assembly GCF_963082655.1. Lineage (NCBI taxonomy): Eukaryota > Metazoa > Arthropoda > Insecta > Diptera > Muscidae > Stomoxys > Stomoxys calcitrans. The sequence continues at coordinate 191,010,595 of NC_081553.1, forward strand.
GGAGAGAAGTTTTACATGGCATAGTACCTCACAAATGTTGCCAGCATTAGGAGGGGAAACCACCGCTGAAAATTTTTTTTTATGGTCTCGCCAGGATTTGAATTCAGGCGTTCAGCATCATAGGCGGACATGCTAAACTCTACGATACGATGGCCTTCCAGCATTAGGAGAGGGAAACCACCGCTGAAAATTTTTGCTGATGGTCTCGCCAGAATTCGAATAAGGCGTTCAGCGTCATAGGCGGACATGTTAACCTATGCGCTATGGTGGTCTCCAAGTAGGCTAAAAAATATAAATTTCTATCTATATTCCCTGAATAAACTACTTTGGCACTTGTAATGTTGTTGCTGCTGACGTCTTCTGACTACAGAGTCTGCTCAGGAAACAGACTGCCACCCTTAACCCAACCTAACACACCATTTACATCAATCATGTGTCTGCCATTCTTAATTCGTATGCAACACAAACACTAAAAATTTTCCAGAATAGTTAACTAAATTTCCTTTTACAAAACATAGTTGAATAAATCTTATGTTAAATGCTGCTGGCATGGGGCTAGAAACATACATAGCACATTTTCGACCCTTTTTGCATCTTTAGTTTGGAAAAACTAAATGAAAAAACAAAACAAATGAAATAAATTAAAAGAAACCAAACGAAATGAAACTCACAAAGTTAGATTTTGTATTAGCAATCTCGTTCGAAAGAAAAATCATAAACTTTAATTCAGTTCAAATCAAATTTCATTTGCAAATTAAAATGAAATTGTTTTTGTTCTCAACTTTTTCCCATTTGCAAATGAGAATTGCATATAGTTTAGTTTTAGTTTGAAATTTAGTATTAAATATTATTTTACCAACAAATAAACAAAATTGGAATCATAAAAACGAATGCATTATTTTGGTGTATAAAGCCAATAGTTCGTTTATGATATGAATTTTTCCCTCGGCAATGAATGCATGTGACAACATAAAGCCAATATCCAGTTTATTTCGAAATTGTTTTCTCAGCAGGGTATTTTCCACTATCATGCAAAAGATGCAAGTGATAGTCATGCTGCTACATTTTGTCTCATTCGAAAAAATGTGTGTTCCCAAGTAAAAGCTTTTCATAACCCACACCAATAATGTGGTATATGAAGGAGAAAAGTTAGGCCTTACATTAAATTTATGGATTGACACAAAGTTATTCACCTAATTATTCGCCAAAGACATGTAAGTCTGTCCATGTGTGTCTGTGAATCTGTTAGCAATGAAGAGAAGTGGCTATCAAATTTGTATACCCGTCTGTCCGTCCGTCTGTCCGTCCGTCTGTCCGTCCGTCCGTCCGTCCGTCTGTCCGTCCGTCCGTCCGTCTGTCCGTCCGTCTGTCCGTCCGTCTGTCTGTCCATCTGTCCGTCCGTCTGTCCGTCCGTCTGTCCGTCCATCTGTCCGTCCGTCTATCCGTCCGTCCGTCCGTCTGTTCGTCCGTCTGTCTGTCCGTCCGTCTGTCCGTTCGTCTGTCTGTACGTCTGTCCGTCCGTCTGTCTGTCCGTCCGTCTGTTGTAATCAATCTAGAGCCTTCAAAAATTGAGATATTGAGCTGAAATGTGGCACAGATACGTCTTTTTGATACAGGCTGCTTAAGTTCTTGAATGGGTCAAATCGGACCATATTTATATATAGCGGCCATATAGACCCGATAAGGGGTCTGAAGCTCATAAAAGCTTTATTTATTACCCGATTTCGCTGAAATTTACAACAGTGGGTTACTTCAAGTCTGTCGATATCTGACCCATATATGGTACAGATCGGACTTTATTTAGATATAGCTGCCATATAGACCGATCTCCCGATAAAGGGTCTGAAGGCCATAAAAGCTTTAATTTTTATCCGATTTCGCTGAAATTTGCAACAGTGGGTTACTTTAAACCTCCCGACATTGTACCTAAATATGGTACAGATCGGACTATATTTAGACATAGCTGCCATATAGACCGATCTCCCGATAAAGGGTCTGAAGGCCATAAAGGGTCTGAAGGCCATAAAAGCTTTAATTTTTATCCGATTTCGCTGAAATTTGGAATAGTGCGCAGTTTTAAGCCTCCCAACATCCGACTTAAATATGATACAGATCGGACTATATTTAGATATAGCTGTCATATAGACCTATCTGCCGATAAAGGATCTGAAGGTTCAGATCGGACTACATTTAGATTTAGCTGCCATATAGACCGAACCTGCCGATAAGGGGTCTGAAGCCAATGGAAGCTTTATTTTCGGCCCGGCCGAACTTAATGCCTTCTTACTTGTTTAACATGATACACTTTGGACTGTAGTCCAAAGTCCAATACAAGACTCAGTTCGTAATTTCTTCGTTATAGGTTGCTATAAGCTTATGACTTTAAATCGGGGGATCTTTAAATATGGCATTTAATACTATCCAAATGGGGAGATCTAAGCCATATAAGATACGGATGTCTGGTGGTATATTAGAGCTTACCAGTGAAAAATTCGGAAATATTAGCCGATCGTGGCTCCATATAAGCCGATCATGGCTCTTGACTTCTTGTGCCACTACAGGGCGCAATCCCAACTCGATTAGGCTGCAATTTTGAATGAGTTTTTTTTTTGTTATGGCTTCCAATAACTGTGTAAAGTATAGTTTAAATCGGTCCATAACCTGATATAGCTGCCATATAAACCGAAATTGGATATACAATTTTTGGGCGACTAGAGAATTCCTATCCGATTAAGCTAAAATTTTGCACGAAGTCTTTCGCTATGACTTCCAATAACTTAAGTGTTAAGCATGGTGCAAATCGGTCTATAACCTGATATAGGTGCCACTAGAGGGCGCAATCCTCATCCGATTAGGCTGAAATTTTGCATGAAATTTTTTGTTATGATTTTCAACAATTTTGTTATGTATGGTGGAAATCTGTCTATAACCTGATATAGCTGCCATATAAACCGATCTTGGATCTTGTTTTCTTGAGCCACTAGAGGGCCTATTCTCATTCGATTTGGTTGGAATTGTACATGAAGTGTTTCGTTATGACTTCCAACAACTATGCTAAACATAGTTCAAATCGGTTTATAACCTGATTAGCTGCCATATGAACTCTCCATGAATCTTGACTTCTTGAGCCTCTAGAGGGCGCAGTTCTCACTAAAGGGCGCAGTTTTCGATTAGGCTGAATGACTATGACTTTCAAAAACTGTGCTAAGTATGGTTCAAATCGGTTTATAACCTGATATAGCGGCCATATAAACCGATCTTGGATCTAGATTTCTCGAGCCACTAGAGGGCGCAGTTCTATTCCGATTAGGCTGAAATTTGGCACGAAGTTTTTTGTTCTGACTTCCAACAACTATGCTAAGTATGGTGCAAATCTGTCTATAACCTGATATAGCTGCCATATAAACCGATCTTGGATCTTGACTTCTTGTGCCTCTAGAGGGCGAAATTCTCATCCGATTTGGCTGAACTTTTGCGCGAAGTGTTTAAAATCCGATTAGGTTCTCATCCGATTTTGTTGTGACTTCCAACAACTTTGCTTAGAATGGTTCAAATCGGTTTATAACTTGATATAGCTGCCATATAAACCGATCTTGGATTTAGAATTCTTCAGCCATTATAGGGCGCAGTCCTCATCGGATTAGGCTGAAATTTTGCATGAAGTGATTTATTATGACTTCCAACAACTGTGCAAAGTATGGTTCTAAACGGTCCATAACCTGATATAGCTGCCATGTAAAACGATCTGCTATCTTGACTTCTTCGGTCTCTAGAGGGCGCAGTTCTTAATTCGATTACATTTGCCCACTTTAGGTTGTTAAGGGCATTCTTGTCTATACATGTTTGTGGTCGCGTATTATGTGATTGACCTCGTAAAGTCACTGACGTTTTGTTGCCGCTTCGACTGTTTCTACTACCTCTTCTAGAGCTCGTAGTATCGATTTTCTGGGTCGATATCCATACTGTCTTCTGGATAGGTCTACCACGGCCCTTGTGACTTCATCGAGGAGTGGCTTTGTGGGTCGCTAAGCAGATTATCAGCTGCGTCTAGCCTGCATAGTGGTCTGGACAAATATGGTCTATTCTAAACATGATTTAGGTTTATATCAGGTTATAAACCAATTTGAACCGTACTTATATTGGTGTTTGTGAATCGTTACAGAACACTTCGTATACAAATTCAGTAAAATCTTTTTCCAGGGTCTCCAGACGGCAAATTTGCATGTAGGTTTATATGGAGGCTAGATCAGCTTATAGACCGATTTGGACCATACTTACCACGTATGTTAGAAGTCATAACAGAACACTATGTGCAAAAATTCTGCCAAATGGGATACCATTGCGGCTTCGGTGGGCTAAAGATATCCAATCGAGAGGCGGCTTTATATGGGAGCTATATATTCGGTTATATACCGATTTGACGTTCTAAGTTGATCTAGCCATGTCCGTCCGTCTGTGGACATCACGATAGCGGTTGAACTCGTAAGACTGGCTAGCCGCTTGAAATTTTACGCACATACTTCTTAGTACTGTAGGTCGTTTGGCACGACGTAAATGGGTCATATCGGTTCAGATTTGGACATAGTTCTTATCTAAGCCTATCTCCTGATTTGGCTTCTTCAGCTGTTTTTACCCTACACCACTACTGTGGTACAGGGTATTATAACTTAGTGCATTCGTTTGCAATGCTTAGAAGAAGAAGAGCTAGACCCATTGATAAATATATCGATCGACTCAGAATGACTTTCTGATTCGATTTAGCTATATCCGTCTGTCTGTCTGTCCGTCCGTCTGTCTGTCCGTCCGTCTGTCTGTCCGTCCGTCTGTCTGTCCATGTTAATTTGTGTATAAACTAAAGATGGCAATTTTCATTCGATTGTCTTAAAATTTGGCGAATACATGTTTTTCGGCCTAGAGACGAAGCCTATTGAAATTGGAAAAAATCGGTTCAGATTTGGATATAGCACCCATGTATATGTCCGTCCGATTTGCAGTAATTATGTAATAAAATGGTAATTCGTTAACCGATTGTCATGAAATTTGGTAGGAAGGAATTTCTTATGACTCTCAATATTACTGGTGAATTTCATAGAAATCGGTTCAGATTTGGATATAGCTTCCATATATTTGTTCGTCCGATTTCCAGTAATAAAGCAACAAAATGGTCATTTGTTAACCTATTCTCATGAAATTTGGTAAGAAAGACTTTCCTAAGACTATAAATATTACTGGAGAATTTCGTAGAAATCGGTTCAGATTTGGATATAGCTCCCATACATATGCTCGTCCGATTTGCAGTAATTATGCAATAAATTGGTCATTTGTCAACCGATTCTCTCGAAATTTGGCAGGAAGAATTTTTTTTTTTTTTTTGACTCAATATTACTGGTGAATTTCATAGAAATCGGTTCAGATTTGGATATAGCTTCCATATATATGTTCATCAGATTTGCAGTAATATAGCAATAAAATGGTCATTTGTTGACCGATTTTTTCGAAATTTGGCAGGAGGGATTTTCTTATGACGCTCAATATTACTGACGAATTTCATAGAAATCGATTCAGATTTGGATATAGCTCCCATATATATGTCCGTCCGATTTGCAGTAATACAGCAATAAAATGGTCATTTGTTAACCGATTCTCATGAAATTTGGTAAGAAAGACTTTTCTAAGACTATAAATATTACTGGAGAATTTCATAGAAATCGGTTCAGATTTGGATATAGCTCCCATACATATGCTCGTCCGATTTGCAGTAATTATGCAATAAAATGGTTATTTGTTAACCGATTCTCTCGAAATTTGGCAGGAGGGAATTTGTTATGACTCTTAATATTTCTGGTGATTTTCGTAGAATTCGGTTCAGATTTGGATATAGCTTCCATATATAAGATCGTCCGATTTGCAGTAATACAGCAATAAAATTGTCATTTGTTAACCGATTCTCTCGAAAATTGGCAGGAAGGATTTTCTTATAACTCTCAATATTACTGATGAATTTCATAGATATCGGTTCAGATATGGATATAGCTCCCATATATATGTTTGTCCGATTTGCAGTAATACAGCAATAAAATGGTCATTTGTTGACCGATTCTCATGAAATTTGGAAGGAGGGATTTTCTTACGACTCTCAATATTACTGGTGAATTTCATAGAAAGCGGTTCAGATTTGGATATAGCTTCCATATATATGTTTGTCCGATTTGCAGTAATTATGCAATAAAATGGTCATTTGTCAACCGATTCTCTCGAAATTTGGCACGAGGGATTTTCTTATGACTCTCGATATTACTGGTGAATTTTAAAGAAATCGGTTCAGATTTGGATATAGCTCCCCTATATATGTTCGTCCGATTTGCAGTAATACAGCAATAAAATGGTCATTTGTTGACCGATTCTCTCGAAATTTGGCAGGAGGGAATTTCTTATGACTCTCAATATTTCTGGTGATTTCCATAGAAATTGGTTCAGATTAGGATATAGCTCCCATATATATGTCCGCCCGATTTGCAGTAATTATGCAATAAAATGGTCATTTGTTAACCGAATCTCTCGATTTGGATAATTTGTTGTCATTAGTCAATTTGCTCGAAATTTGACGAAATTTCAATTTGAAATACATCCGCCAAGGTCCATCAAAATTGGTTTAGAATTAGATGTAGTCCCCTTTTGTGTTTTGCCTTTCCTTACTGGTTATAAATAACTTTTATTTTAATCTTAACCAAATTCTACTTTATGCACGATAAAATTGATTTTTAAATGTTGGACTTACAACTAGGCTTACACTTTCTTATGTGTGTGGTAAGAAACGTTGTATTTTATTGCAAAAACTAAACTTTTTGTAGAACATGTAACTGAAGTGCTTTCCAAATATTCAATTTCGAAATTAAAATTCCTTATATATGGGACTGTGTCCCATATATCACTGGCATTTGAGTCCACAAAGTCCATTTAGAATCACAAAAAATTGGCAGAAGCTGTTGATCAAAGTCCCCCAAGGCCACCAGGGTGTATGAGTTATAAAAGTGTCTTTTTGCCAGGGGTGCGTATGAGCGTTTCATTTTGTTGTAGTGTTTACAAACACTTCCTTTTTGTGCTGTAGAAAAATTATGGCACTTTTACAAACAATCTTTTGCCAGCATAACATGTTGATTATCTTGATAGGTTTCTGATTTCTGTACGTTGTTTGCTCTACCCTTCAGTAAAATGTTTTTACAATAATTTCACACAATTGTTTTGGATTAAGCTCCATTACTTGTGCTATGTAATGATATTTTACTATACGAAACTTGTCGTTGCCACATCCATATATGTATTAAATTGAATTTGAAATGTATTTAAAAATGTTTTTGCATTATAATACGAACACTATCTGGATGTTGTGTGAAAGCAATTTCATGTTTTAAATTTCTGCAATAACAATTACATTCTGGTCATGTATGTGTATGTTTACACAATGGTTTTTGCACATCCAAATGGTTTGATTGAAGTCATTGCAAAGAAATGAATCTTGTTTGTGCAAAATCGATATTTATTTTATAACACAATAACCAACACTTAAAAATTCACATTAAAAGGGAAATTTAATATCTTAAGGTCACTACAATAGGAAAGACAACAATAAAGACAAAATAAACCCTGTATGCAGTTGTATGAAATTGTGTTAATTGACAAACTGGGTTAACTAAAACTAATAAAAACAAGTAAAAGCGTCCTAAATTCGGCCGGGCCGAATCTTATATAGAGGGTATACCATGAATCTCATATGTCGAGATCTTTTCCCGGTTTCTCTTTTTAGGCCAACAAAGCATAAAAGAAAATAATTGCCATGCTATTGGAGCTATATCAAGTTATGGTTCGATTCGGACCATAATCGAATTGAATGTTGGAGACCATAGTATAAGTCTTTGTGCCAAATTTCAGCCAATTCGAATAAGAATTGTATGCTTAGGGGCTCAGGAAGTAAAATAGGGAGATCTGTTTATATGGGACCTATATCAGGCTACAGACCGATTCAGACCCATATTTGACACGCATGTTGAAGGCCATGGGAGAAGTCGTTGCACAAATTTTCACTCAAATTGGATGATAATTGCGCCCTCTAAAGGCTCAATAACTCAAGATCCCAGATCGGTTTATATGGCAGCTATATCAGGTCCCGGACCGATTTGAACCATACTCAGCACAGTAGATAGAAGTCGTAACGAAACTCGTTATGAAAAATTTCAGCCTAATCGAATAAAGATTGCGACCTCTAGAGGCTCAAGAAGTCAAGATTCAAGATCGGTTTATATGGCAGCTATATCAGGCTATGAACCGATCTGAACCATACTTAGCACAGTAGTTGGAAGTCGTAACGAAACTCGTCATACAAAATTTCAGCCTTATCGGATGAGGATTGCGCCCTCTAGAGGCTTAAGAAGTCAAGATCTAAGAGCGGCTTATATGGCAGCTATATCAAAACATATATCGATGTAGCTCATTTACAATCTCAACCGACCTACACTAATGAGAAATATTTGTCATACGGACGGACAGTCGGTCGGGCAGATGGACGTACGGATGGAAAGACGGACGGACAGACGGACGGACAGACGAATGGACAGACGGACGGACAGACGGACGGACAGACGGACGGACGGACAGACAGACGGACGGACGGACAGACGGACAGGCGGACGGACAGACGGACGGATAGACGGACGGACGGGCAGACAGATGGACGGACGGACAGACGAATGGACGGACAGATGGACGGAAGAACGGACGGACAGACGAATGGACGGAAGAACGGACAGACAGACGGACGGACAGACAGACAGACAGACAGACAGACAGACGGACAGACAGACGGACGGACAAACGGACGGACAGACAGACGGACAGACAGACGGACAGACAGACGGACAGACAGACGGACAGACAGACGGACAGACAGACGGACAGACAGACGGACAGACAGACGGACAGACAGACGGACAGACAGACGGTTAGACGGACAGACAGACGGACAGACAGACGGACAGACAGACAGACAGACAGACAGACAGACGGACAGACAGACGGACAGACAGACGGACAGACAGATAGACAGACGGACTGACAGACATACGGACAGACAGACGGACAAACAGTCGGACGGACAGACGGATGGACAGACGGACGGACGGATGGACAGACGGATATGACTACATCGACTTAAAATGTCATGACGATTTAAAATATTAGGTATAAGAAAATAGTAAATGAAGTAAAGGGTGATTTTTTTGAGGTTAGGATTTTCATGCATTAGTATTTGACAGATCACGTGGGATTTCAGACATGGTGTCAAAGAGAAAGATGCTCAGTATGCTTTGACATTTCATCATGAATAGACTTACTAACGAGCAACGCTTGCAAATCATTGAATTTTATTACCAAAATCAGTGTTCGGTTCGAAATGTGTTCATTCACCGTAACGTTGCGTCCAACAGCATCTTTGAAAAGATACGGTCCAATGATTCCACCAGCGTACAAACCACACCAAACAGTGCATTTTTCGGGATGCATGGGCAGTTCTTGAACGGCTTCTGGTTGCTCTTCACTCCAAATGCGGCAATTTTGCTTATTTACGTAGCCATTCAACCAGAAATGAGCCTCATCGCTGAACAGTGAATGAACACATTTCGAACCGAACACTGATTTTGGTAATAAAATTCAATGATTTGCAAGCGTTGCTCGTTAGTAAGTCTATTCATGATGAAATGTCAAAGCATACTGAGCATCTTTCTCTTTGACACCATGTCTGAAATCCCACGTGATCTGTCAAATACTAATGCATGAAAATCCTAACCTCAAAAAAATCACCCTTTACTAATAGGGTGCAATGACAACTCTCACCTTTAATTTCGTGGGGTAGTATCAACATTGCAAAACGGTGCTAAGCCCTTGTTGAATTCTTGAATACTAATGACCTAATAATACTTATTATTGGCAATACATCCACCTTTGTCCTAGGTTTACTAAAAAGCTTTTAAAGTGACAATATGTTCGGAAAATCTAATCGATGAGGTTCAGAATTGTAGAGTCTCCATGCAACACTCCTTCGCTGACCATCTCTATACAAGGTTTAGAATAGCACGACCATCGCCGAGTTGCATAAGCTTTACGGAATAAGGGAAAACCAACTAGACAAAATTCGGAAGACTACTCAGAGGTAGACCTGGGCAAGATACTTTAAATTCTCTTAGCATAGAGGACATTGATGACAATGTCAACAGGATTATGTCTGCAATATTGGAGTTTTCGAAAACAGTTATCATCTAAGTTGGGAATTCCGTGTTACTTACAAAATCCTTAATTGTTGTCAATACCACTCCCCTCAGTTGGTTCTTGTCTGGTATCGTGTCCCCACCTAAGTACAGGTGTCTGTTAGCCGCGAATGCCGGGCAATGACATAGGAAATGCTCCAGTGTCTCATCATCTGTCCTACACATGCCATAACTAGCCGTCCCGATTTTGCATAAGTGAGCTCTTAGTCCTATATGTCCCGTTATGACACCAAAAGCTGACATCCTTCTTACTTCCTTTCAGTAAGAGCCTCGTCCTAACACTATCTGGATAACTCAATGGGATTTTCCCCGTCCTACCGACCGTTTCGCTGTTCCACATTGTTATCTCCTCGACTGCGTCCGATTTAAGGACGTGGGCGAGTTAAGTTAAGATGATGGTATTAAATACGTAAAGCAAAACGCTTAAAGATTTTGCAGTCGTTAAGCGTTTGTTTTACGGACCCTTTAAATATCAACTTTGATAAAAACGAAGGGGACCACATGCTATTTAAAGGGCCCACGACCTGAAATCGGAAATTAAGTCTATATGACAACTATCTTCAAATATGGTTTTATTTTGACTGAAATGGGTTCGAGTATCCAGTGGGGTTTTTCAACTCAATTGAAACTCCTTTTGGGATAAACGTTTTACTTTTGTGGCCTTAAGGCCCTTATTCAACAGATTGGACTATATGACACCTATTTCCACACAAGGTCTAATGTGAACCATACTCGGTTCGAACATCGGGTGTCCCAGCGTAACTCATTGTTCCAAATTTCAGGCATATCTTACAATTAATGGGCTTTTTTTTTTGTTTAAGACGCTCAATCGGCAGATCAGTTTATATGGCAGCTATATCTCAATAAAGTCTGATGTTAAACTTACTCAGTTCGAATATCGGTTGTTTAGTCCAACTTGCTGTTCCAATTTTTAGAAAAATTGGATAATAAATGGGTCTTTTATGGGTTTAAGATCCAAACACTGCAGATCGGTCTATACGGCAGCTATATCTAAATAAAGTCTGATGTTAAACTTGCTCAGTTCGAATATCGGGTGCTCAATCCAACCTGCGGTTTTAAATTTTAGCGATAATACGGGCTTTAGATCCAAAGACGATAGATCGGTCTATATGGCAGCTATATCGAAATATGCCCCGATGTAAACCATCTCCAATTCAATCAACTGGAGGCCTAGTCTAACTCACTGATTTTAATTTCAACGAAATCAGTGGGCACCGTAACGCAGAAGTTTGCATGACCGCATATGACGCTGAACGCCTGTGTTTGTATCCTGGCGAGAATATCAGAAAAAGTATTCAGTGGTAGTTTTCCCCTTCCAATGTGCCGTACTATGCCATCTAAAACCCTCTCCCCAAAGAGTTGGCACACTGCCACATCGGCTATAAATCTGAGATACCTTATCATTCAATTCAAGTTGAATCTGATAGCATTCATTGATATTTGAGTTGTTTGGACCTGTTCCTGTTGATATTTCGATGTGTTGCAAGTGGAATGATTACATGGAAGTACCCCTTTTCCAAAGGTGATGGGCATAACAATGACTTCAAGATACAATATATATACAATCGTTTTTATCTAATCCCTTATATGTTAAACTTAATGCAATGTCACGTGTTGAACTTACCCACAATGTTGCATCTTTCAGACAGCAGCATTAGTGTCATCATCTGTGGAAAAGAGAACATTGTTTATTATAAAAGAAGGGGGCATTAAATATACAAAGTAAAATATTAAAACTTAAGCTGGTGCACACACACACACACAAAATAATTGAAAGGAGACATTGATTGAGTTCTGTGATCAGCTTTTTAGTCATTATTTCTTGTTATGCCATATATACATATGTATGTATAAAATCAAAGAACATCCATACATATGTCAACTGACAAAGTGACATTTTACAATACGCTTTCAGACTTGCAAGTATTATTTTGTATATTAAACAATCATGACGTATGATTGATATAAATTATTTGTGGCTTGGTGCGTATGATTGCTTACAATAACAATACATACTCATACGCAACCCCAGACTCAAAGGCATACTAAGATTTCTTTTTAATTACATGAGACTTGCTTGCGAAAGTATGGGGAATATATTTTAGATTTAAGTGAATCTTAAATGAATGTACATTAAACTGAAATATGTGATAGACATTTTAATGTCATTAGAGAAGAAATTTAATTTTTGTATAACAACCACAAGTAATAAGTAAGAAGGCATTAAGTTCAATCATTTGGCAGCATGTTGTATGCCCGGATTGACCCTATGGAATCCTTTACCGGCAAAGGCTGCCACTTCGGTGTACGTCCTTTTCTTCATCATGGGAGAGGCACATTCCAGAGTGCCTTCTCCGCATGCTTCTGGTCCGTACACTGGTTCTGTTTGGTCTGCGAGAACCGGTCGTTGAGGTATAACCGTTGCATGGAGTAGGTGAATTTCCATTCTTGCCTTGGCCTTTCGTCATTACGAGAGTATGGTTAAGTTAGGTAAGAGTGGCAGTCCTTTACAGACTAGACAATTTTAAATCCATTGTGATACCATAGTAGCGGCAGACCAAGGCTTCGGACGGGAATGGAACCCACGACGAACACTTTACTAATAATCCAAGCTCGCTACCACACGACTATCGGGGCGCCCATTACGGTAGTATAGTCGCACTGAATATGTTGCAAGGAAATGCATTAAGTTCAATTCCATGGCAGCCCGCTATACGCCCGGATTGACCCGATGGAATCCATTATCCGCAAGGGCTGCCGCCTCAGTGTACGTGCTCATCGTTTCTTCATCATGGGAGAGGCACATCCCGGATTTCCTTCTCCACACGCTTCTGGTCCATGCCAGGAATGAAAAGAACCCCGGACCCAGTTCTGGTGAGGTGTAACCGTTGCATAAAGTGGGTGAATTTCCATTCCTGCCCTGGCCTTACGTCATTACGGGAGTATGGTTGGGTTAGGTAAGAGTTCAAGTCCTTTACAGACTCACTTAAACAATTTTAAGTCCATTGTGATACCACAGCAGCGGCAGACCAAGGAGTCTGGCGGAAACCGAACCCACGACCTGATAATAGTAATTCAAGCACGCTACTAACTCGGCTACCGTGGCAAGGTGATGTGTGAACATGACAGCAGTGGGTCACAAGCGACGCCGTCGTCACCTTCTGCGTCCTCGTAGTCGTACTATGTGACCCCCCAATTTCTCTCGTGGGGCAATATACGCCTCAACAGGATCCCAACCCCAATATTGCCAGGTCAGTGCCGGCAAGTGCATCTTTTTTGCAATTAAATTGTAATGGTCTGAGAGGCAAGATCGACGAGAGAGGGGATTCGAAGAGTTTGCAAGAACATATTGTTTGCAACGATCCAGGAGAAAAAGCTGACCAACACCTGCAACTTGCACAGTTGTCATGGATACAATGTGCTAGGCAAGCATCGCTTAATGAAATGGAATGGAATGGGGGATTGGCCTTCGTGATACACCATTCCGTGCAGTATAGACCCATCTAGCATGCGCCCAGCGCTAATGACCCCAGGGAAAATGGAGTCCATGGGGATAGCAGTCAAGTCCAGTACTGCCTAGATAGAGCCACAGTGGTACAGATAAGTCTGCATACCTTCTCGTTAAAGGCAGTTTCGTCAACTGACAGTTACTTATTGAGAATATGGTATAACCCAATAAATTTCAACTAATTATAGCACTGTTAACTATGGTCAACAATTTTAGCAACTTTCGATATTTGACGGAAAAATCTTTTGGTATAAAAATTTCCCGGTGTAAAACTCGTTATTTGAGTGGTGTGTGTAGACTTTTCTTTGCCACTGTATACAACTTGTACATACCGCCAGTTGGTAGTTGTGTCCCAGATAATGATTAAATTTACAGGCCCCACATTACTGGCCCACTGCCTGGTCATAATTGGCTGGTTCTTGGAGACTTTTATGCGCATCACGTTTCATGGTATACCCCTCCAGGTATCGACCAGCAAGGCACAGCTTTGATAGAGCAGATTGAAATCTCACGTTTTGCGCGGTGAATGAGGATACCCCCAAGGATTATGAGGAGGTGGCTCTCCAGATATTCTCACCAGCTACCATAATTCTCACCAGCTACCGACCACCCGACTTCATAACCTTTGAGCGCCATAGTTTTATCTATCAAAAGAAGGCCGATTGGGCTGGCTTCAGAGAGTACACCAATCGCAGCTTCATCGAGCCGACACTCCGCTAGTAGCCGAGAGGAAATTCTGAGACATCATTAACGCAGCAGCAGCTCTATTTATACCAGCCGGTCGAATACACCAAGTGCGGCCCGATTTGCCGGCGCAGGCAAAGAGCGTAAGGGATCACCTAAGAGCGTAAGGGATTCGTTACACGGACCCCACTGAACCCAAAATCAGCGAACAGAATCTGGAAATAAACAGGGCAGTCAACGAATATAAGCAAAATTTGTGGATGGAACACTTGGAGCAATGTTACTTAGGCACCGGTTTAGGCAAGCTGTGGTCTACTGTTAAGTCGCTCTCGAAACCACGTTAAACGGGATGACAGAAACTCAGTCACTTTTGGCAACGTACCTGTGACTGATCCAAAAAGATGGTTGTTCAACGGTCAATTTATTGTGCATCCCGAGAGTGACAGAACTAGATGGGAAGCTATTGGTCGCATCCGTGGTCTCCAAAACGATGGACAGTCATCGCAATTTACCGAGGACGAAGTTACGAATGTCATCCGTGGCCCCAAATCATCCAAGGCCTTGGGCCCCGACGGAATCTCTACACTGATGCTGAAGAATCTGGATCAAACTGTAGTCGAGTACCTTACAACTGTCCTCAAACTGTCTTTGAACACTCTTACAGTACCCGATGTCTGGAAGATGGGCAGAGTGATACCGCTACCTGAGGCCTGGAAAGGACACGACTAAGGGGGTGTCGTATAGACCAATCGCCCTACTCTCACCAGTAGCCAAAACGCTTGAGCGACTACTCCCCACGAGTCTCGTTGGAGAACTTCTATTTACCGACCATCAGCATGGATTTCGAAGACTCTATAGCACAACAACTGTTTTGCATGCCAACACCGCACACAGCCCAGGCCGGTTCTCGTGGCACTGGACCTATCGAAGGCATTCGACTCGGTGAGCCATGCCGAATTATTTGTGGACATCGCCAATACGTTCCTCTACCCAGGTCTGAAACGCTGGGTAGCGAAGTCATTTGTAGAACATGGGGATAAGAAATCGAAACACTGTAGGTCGAAACAGGGAGTTCCCCAAGGTGGTGTGATATCTCCGGCACTGTTTAACCTCTATCTATCGTCCATTCCACCTCCTCCAGACGGCATAGAGATCGTATCATATGCGGACGATTGTACGATCATGGCATCATGCCCCCACCCATTGATGACATCTTCGATAGGCTAAACGTCTTTCTCAACGAACTTGCCTCTTATTTCGCTGCAAGAAATCTGAAGATATCTGCCACCAAATCTTCAGCCCCATTGTTCACTACAAATACGCGTGAGGTGAATACTGAGCTGACTATGATGGTCGGTGGAGAAATGATTCCGACCATCAAGTGTCCCAAAAAACTTGGTGTCACATTTTACAGCTCTTTTAAATTATCCTCACATGCCACAGAAATTGCGATAAAGTCAAAAGCAGCACAAGGTCCTCAAGTCATGTACCGGTTGCACTTGAGGTGCTGACAAAGAAATCTTGTTGACCACGTACAAAGCAATTGGCCGGTCTGTGGTAAGTTATGCAGCGCCAGAGTGGTCTCATCAGCTGTATGACACTCAGTGGAATAATATTCAGTTCTATCAGAATACCACTCTTCGAACTGCGACGCCCGTCTCCTCAGTTCTCATGTGGACCCCCTCCATCAGGAGACAAAGATCCTACCAGTGCGAAGACATAACTTCATGCTGTCTAAGTAATACCTTTTGGGCTGTTATCGCAGAGACCATCCAAATCATCATCTTATGGATTGGTTTCCACCGCCCAGAAGCCTTAAGGTAGATCTACATGATCTAGAGCATGGGGTTTAGTGCTACAAGAGAGAACCTCTAGATCAAGCGGTATATCATGCGCGTCTAGGCAACATTCATGCAGACACGGTAGCAGATGCTGTGAATAGCTGCCGGGTATGTGTGATGCTTGGAGCTCGACCGCCTCCACTTCACCCTGAAGAAATTGACCTTTCCCGACAAGCCAGAGTAATTCTGGCTCAGTTACGATCCAGCAGATGCAGCTGCCTCAATTCCTACAGAGCAAGGTTTGATGGCAACCTGTAGGATGAATATCCCGATTGTGACAAGGGGCCACCCGACACATGCCCCTATTTAACTGCCCAGCCAGACCCACCTGTCTCAGACCCATATCCCTCTGGACGCGTAATTATTATTTGATCTGGCTGAAATTTTGCTGTGCTAAGTATGCTTGAAATCGGTTCGTAACCTCATTTAAACCGTTCTGGGGTCTTGACTTCTTGAGCCGCTAGAGGGCGCACTTTATATCCGATTGGGCTGAAAATTTGTTCACGAAATGTTTTGGTTTGACCATCAACAAATGTGCTAAGTATGGCTCAAATCGGTTCATTACATGATATAGCTCCTATATACACCGATCTGGGGTCTTTACTTCTGGAGCCGCTAGAGGGCGCATTAACGATTCGGCTGACATTTTGCATGAAGCGTTTTGATTTGACCGTGAACAACTATGCCAAGTATAGTCCAAATCGGTTCATAACCTGATAGAGCTCCCATATAATCCGATCTTGGATGTTGACTACTTGAGCCGCTAGAGGGCGTGATTATTATCCGATCTGGCTGAGATTTAGCATCAGGTGGTTCATTTTGGCATCCAATAGCTTTGCTAAGTATGGTCTAAATCGGTTCAAAACCTGATCTAGCTCCCATATAAACCGATCTTGGATGTTGACTACTTGAGCCGCTAGAGGGCGTGATTATTATCCGATCTGGCTGAGATTTAGCATCAGGTGGTTCATTTTGGCATCCAATAATTTTTGCTAAGTATGGTCTAAATTGGTTCAAAACCTGATCTAGCTCCCATGGGGTCTTGACTTCTTGAGCCTCTAGAAGGCACAACTATTATCGGATTTGCCAGAAATTTAGCATGAAGTGTTTTGGTTTGACCATCAATAATTTTGCCAAATAGGTTCTAAATCGGTTCATTACCAGATATAGTTCCCTTATAAACCGATATCGTATCTTTACTTCTTGAGCCGTTAGAGGGCGCTAAACATGCGATTTGGCTGAAATTTAGCATGATGTGTTTTGTTATGACTTCCATCAACTGTGCTTAGTATGGTCTAAATAGGTTCATAACCTGATATAGGTCCCATGATATAGGTCCCATGATATAGGTCCCATGATATAGGTCCCGATCTCCCGAATTTATTTCTTGAGCTTCTGGAGGGCACAACTCCTATTCAATTTGGCTGAAATTTTTTACAATGAATTCCACTTTGGTCTCCAACAGCGTAGCTAAGTATGGCATCAATCTGTTCATGACTTGGTATAGCTCAAACAGCATAGCAAATCTTATTCATTATCGATTGTTTGCCTATAAAGAGATATCGGCTAAAGAACTTGACAAATGCGATCCCTGGTGGAGGGTATATAAGACTCGGCCAGGCCCAACTTGACACACCTTTACTTGTTTCTTTCAACTTTCGAAACCATTGAAGTTTATTCCACAGAATACTTTAATGCAAATCCATGTTAGTTTTGAATGATCTCCTCTTTCACTCGGTGTGGTCATCTACGTCATCTGTCTTGTAGAAACAATGGATTAATCCTACGATTTGTACAACCCAAAAATAAAGATAAAAACCATTCAGTTATAAATGTATCCTAGACTCTATTTAAAGCTTGCTGGCATAATTTCTCTTTTGTTTTTGTTTTTTTCTGCCAACAATTGATAAAATGCTCTTTTGTTTTGTCACTGGCAGCACGTGTCATGTCAAGTGACATTTTGAAACATGTCAGACAATTGCTTTGAGTATTCCCATTATCATACAGACATACGTACACAATAAGAAATGATTGAAAATAATTGTTGTACCATATGAATGCGATATCAGTGTGCCATCATAACGACAATAATTATATGCAAACCCAAAACAAAAGCATGGAAAATAATTTATTATTATGAGAGAAAAGAATGTATGTAGAATATAGACAATATTTTGATAGGGGTTTAGGTTATTTGCAAAAGTAACTTTTGACAGGTATAGCTTGTTTATCTCTAACACTCGGTTTTGAACAATAAGAACCAAAACATTGCTGAAGAATACAGATTAAAAAAATGGTGTATAGGATATTGAAATGTTTAGTTACGATGCCATCATTGCGTATAAGTGATATTAATTATAGGTCACGGGGAGCGTATGATTATTATAGTTCCACATTATTCACTAAGAACGCCGATGTGGTATTATATTAAACAAGCAAAAGCGTGCTAAGTTCGGCCAGGACGAATCTTATATACCCTCCACCATGAATTAAAATTTGTCGAGTTCTTTCGCGATATCTTGTTGTGCTGTTTCAGGCTATAGAACGATGCTGTTTCAGGCTATAGACCGATTCCGACCATATATGACACTTATGTTGAAGATCATGGTAAAAACCGTTGTACAAACTTTCTGCCAAATCGGATGAGAATTGCGCCCTCTAGAGGCTCAGGAAGTCAAGATCCCAGATCAGTTTATATGGCAGCCACATCAGGTTATGTACCGATTTACGATATACTCAGCTCAGTTATTGGAAGTCATAAGAAAACATCTCATGCACAATTTCAACCAAATCGGACGAGAATTGCGCCCTCTAGAGGCTCAAGAAGTCATGATCCCAGATCAGTTTATATGACAGCTATATCAGGTTATCTACCGATGTGAAACATACTTAGTACAGTTGTTGGAAGTCATAAAAAATACGTCATGCCAAATTTCAGCCAAATCGGATAGGAATTGCGCCCTCTAGATGCTCAAGAAATCGAATAGGGAGATCAGTTTATATGGGAGCTGTATCAGGCTATAGACCGATTTTGACCACAATTGACACGTACGTTGAAGGTTATGGGAGAAGCCGTTATTTAAAATTTCAGCCAAATTGGATAAAAATTACGCCCACTAGACGCTCAAGAAGTCAAAATTCCAGATCGGTTTATATGACAGCTTAAACAGGTTATGGATCGATTTGAACCATACTAAACACAGTTTTTGGAAATCAAAAGAAACAAGTCATGCCAATTTCAGCCAAGCGGCTCAAGAAGTCAAGATCCAAGAACGGTTTATATGCCAGCTATATTAAAACATGGACCGATAAGGCCCATTTATAATCCCAACCGACCTACATCAATAAGAAGTATTCTTGCAAAATTTCAAGCGGCTAGCTTTAGGTTAGGTTGAAAAGAGATTGCTGGTATTACTCCGCCCTATGCCACTATGGACATACACCTAAGCCAGTAATCGGTTTGTTGTGCGCTCTAAAAACTATTAGGTTGCCCAAAAAGTAATTGCGGATTTTTTAAAAGAAAGTAAATGCATTTTTTTACACTTTTTTTCTAAAGCAAGCTAAAAGTAACAGCTGATAACTGACAGAAGAAAGAATGCAATTACAGAGTCGCAAGCTGTGAAAAAATTTGTCAACGCCGACTATATGAAAAATCCGCAATTACTTTTTGGGCAACCCAAAGTAACCTCTAAAAATAAACTTTTAAGCAAGGAGTTCCGTGTTACTTACAAAATCCTTAATTGTTTTCAATACTACTTCATTAAGTGGGTTCATGTCTCATATTGTGTCTCAACCTAAGTACCGCTATCTGTTGGACGCGAAAGCCGAGCAATGACAAAGGAAATGCTTCAACGTCTCATCATCTTCCCCGCATTCCCTACACATGCTATCACTTGCCACACCGATTTTACATAAGTGAGCTCGTAGTCCTATTTGTCCCGTTATGATTTCCAATAGCTATACTGACCTACTTCTTGCTTCCTTTCAGTAATAGCCTCCTCTTCTCACGATCTGGATCCCCCCATAGGATTTTCGCCATCCTACCGACCGTTTGGCTGTTCCACAATGTTGCATGGGCATTCGTCGCCCACTCCCTTAACTCGGACTGCGTCGACCCGAAAGGCTTCGGGTTAACCAAGTTTATTGACGGCAGTCCTCTGGTCGTCAACGCCAAATCGTCTGCCCTTTCATTTCCCCTTTCCCCGTTATGGCCCGGCACGCAAACGATGCAGGTTTTCCCTTCCGCCAAATCGTCTGCCCTTTCATTTCCCCTTACTCAGTTATGGCCCGGCACCCAAACGATGGAGATTGTGCCATCCCCAGAGAAGGCGTTAGTCTCCTTACACTGCAAGACTTACCGTCGTGGTAGTTATTGCCCTCATGGCAATTTTACTGTCAGTAAATATGTTCACAATCGACGTCCTCGTTTAAGCACCACAAAAAATGCAAATTTACCCATGAACATTCCACTAAGGAACAGGTGCATATTTCCCACATATCAATGAGTGCTGTCCGATTCCAGTTTTAAGCTCAATGATAAGGGACCTCCATTTTATAGCTGAGTCCGAACAGCTTGCCGCAGTGTGACACCTCTTTGTGGAGAAGTTTTTACAAGGCTGCCATACCAAATGGTACAGTACCTTCCAAATGTCGCCAGCATTTGGAGGGGATAACCGCCGCCGAAAAATTTTATGATGTTTTCGACAGGATTCGAACCCAGGCGTTCAGAGTCATAGGCGGACATGCTAACCTTTGCGCTACGGTAGCCTCAAAGTTAGCACCACACCACTTCACGCATTCCGTGATCGCTCGGATCTCCGCCTGCAGGACCTTATTATGGTCAGCTAGTCTAAAACAGTCTAAACGGATCTCAGCTAGTCTAAACGGATCTCCGCCTGCAGAACCTTATTATGGTCAGCTAGTCTTAAACAGATCTCAGTCCCTGGGTTCTCAATATAGACCCTCAGGCCCACTCTGTCCTCTAGCTTTGATCCATCCTTGTAACATGATCTTCCATGGCATGGAAATACTAGGGTTCCATCAATCCAAGACTGTGCCGATGGCAGCAAAGCCTCGCACTCGACTTCAAGGTTCATCTCAGGTTTCCGATCGGAAACCTCTTTCCTTCCTTCCAGGTTTCCTATCGTCGCCTCGATTATACCGCGATGATATGAGCTGCCCCCATCCTCAATCCATTCTCCCATCGCCTTAAGTCTCATAGCCGCAGTGGCTGCCTGACATTTAATCTGTATGTCAATGGATCGGCTATCTAGAATAATCTCCAGTGGCCTAGTGGGCGTGGTCCTCGTCGATCCCCCTTTTCTCAAGACAACATGTTCTCTGAACCTGTTGTATGGTCCTTATGTTGCACTTTTTCTCCATAGCAGTCCACCAAACTGCTGAGGCGTAACTGAGTATTGGTCTAATCACGCTTCTGTAGAGCTAGTGGACTATCCTAGGATTCAGGCTCCATTTCGAGCACGTCTAATTAGAGCCCAACATATGTGAGCCTTCTCAGTACGCTCCTGAGTGTGACACTTTCAATTCAGTTTCCTGTCCATGATCACACCTAAGTATTTGACCTTGTCAGGTATCGAAATCGTCTTATTGAGGAAACGTAGTGCATTAAATTGGCCCACCTTCGTCTTCCTCGTGAACAGACATATTTCAGTCTTCTCTGGGTTAACATTGAGACCTCTGGGTCTATGCCATAGTCATATGCCATATGCAAGACCTTTTCGGCCCTTCTGCATAGCTCGTTCAGATCCTTATCCCTTAGAAGTATTATTACGTCGTCTGAGTGTCAGACGGGTTCACATCCCTCCTCAGTCAACATCCGTAATAGGTCATATATGGTGGTCACCCATAAGAGTGACGTTAAAATGCCCCACTGTGGCATGCCTTGCACCACTTTCTCCCTTATATTTATGCCATGGGACAATTTATTCACCTGTTCCTTAGCATATGGTTTATCCAGTCAAACAGTACCGGGTCCAACCGGTACTATTCTAAGGATAAGATCAGTGTGTCGCTCCGCACATTGTTAAAAGCCCCCTCTAAGTCAATGCATACCGCCAGTGTGTACGTCTTGGCATCGAAGGATTTTTCTATTTTATGCAAAACCTCGTGCAGGGCAGAGGCTAGCTTTACTTCTTCGAAAGTTAGCATGCTTTCGACAAACAGACGGACGGACGGACAGACGGACGGACATAGCTAGGTCGACATAAAATGTTATGACGATCAATTATGTATATATGGGTTGCCCAAAAAGTAATTGCGGATTTTTTTAAAAGAAAGTAAATGCATTTTTAATAAAACTTAGAATGAACTTTCATCAAATAGATTTTTTTTACACTTTTTTTCTTAAGCAAGCTATAAGTAACAGCTGATAACTGACAGAAGAAAGAATGCAATTACAGAGTCACAAGCTGTGAAAAAATTTGTCAACGCCGACTATATGAAAAATCCGCAATTACTTTTTGGGCAACCCAATACTTTATGGGGTCTTAGACGAATATTTCGGGGAGTTACAAACAGAATGACGAAATTAGTATACCCCCATCCTATGGTGGAGGGCATAAAAATATTTCGTTATAGTATACGAGTCTAGTATTAAAATTTGGTAACAAACATTTGTTGCGCTTATCCTTCCTTTATGCTAATCATGCCCGCCCTTCCCACGAGAGGACTTGTCCCTATACACATCAAATCAAATGAAATGTGATTCAAGGTAGAAATTACTTCAATAATTAGTTTTGAGTTTTTGTTAGTTTGAGACACACACACACTACTACATCAAAACGGGCACACAAGCTGAGTGGCAGCAGAATTTAACCCCGGCATCTACATTTGTGTTTGTGTGTTAGGCACTCTATGACAACTAGTAAATGGAACGATAGGTAGGTGGTCGAATAGATCGGTCATCGGACTTATAAAATTTTACAAGTCCAATATTGCAAAGAGAACAACAAAATGAATATAACTCAAAACCCTCGGTATTCAGAAGTTCTCCTTAAAGTTATTCACTATTAAAATTATTCTATTGGTTGCCCAAAAAGTAATTGCGGATTTTTCATATAGTCGGCGTTGACAAATTTTTTCACAGCTTGTGACTCTGTAAATGCATTATTTCTTCTGTCAGTTATCATCTGTTACTTTTAGCTATCTTTAGAAAAAAAAAGTGTAAAAAAAGTATATTTGATGAAAGTTCATTCTAAGTTTTATTAAAAATTGCATTTACTTTCTTTTAAAAAATCCGCAATTACTTTTTGGGCAACCCATACTTATGCGTTGCTTCAATTCTCCAATGGCTTAAAAATTTAAAAGCTGTATGTGGGCAAAAACAAGGATTTTTAAATGACTTTTTAAACATGTCATATAAATGCTGTATACAAAGACGCCAACACTATAAATTCATGACGTACCATTGATATTAATTATTTGGCCCTGGGAGAGTTTATATGTATTTGCGAAAACACTCTAAAGACCGTCGTGCGTAAGCACAAAACCAGACAAAAGTCTGCATTAAATTTGATTTTTTTTTTTAAATAAAATGTCGAAGAAAGTAACGCCTACACTGCACATTCGAATGGAGTGCCAAATGGAATTTGCAAATTCCAGAGAAATGATTTAGTATACCCTAAACCACCGCTGTGGTACAGGGTATTATAACTTAGTGCATTTGTTTGTAGCACCCAGAAGAAAGAGAGATAGTCCCTTTGATAAGTATAACAATCGCCTCAGAATCACTTTCTGATTCTATGTCCGTCTGTCTGTCCGTCTTTCCATGTTAATTTGTGTGCATACTACAGGTCGCAATTTTTGTCCAATAGTCTCAAAATTTGGTAGAGGCTTGTTATTCTGCCAAGACACGATGCCTATCGAAATTGGAAAAAATCGGTTAAGATTCGAATATAGCTCCCCTATATATATGTTCGCCCGATCAGCATTAATCTTCTTATATATAAAAATCAATTTGAGTTTGTTTGTGTGTTCCTTATAGACTCAGAAACGGCTGAACCGATTTTCTTAAAATGTTCACAGATGGTGCATAGTGACCCCGTGGTGAAAATGGGGTACTACATTTTGTGAGGCGGACCCTCCCCTTTACCCTAATTTTCAGAAACGTCAGATCTCAGAGATGGGTGGTGCGATCTCAGCGAAATTTTGTGTGCTCTCATATAATACCCTAATAATAAAAATTTGGTAACCTAGTTTCGGATGGTGTACTTAAGGGGGCCGCCCCACCCTGAAACCTACCAATCATATATTTAGACCAATCGCGGCAATATAGGACTCAAATGAAAGGTATTTAGGATAAGAAAATATATATTTTCAAGGCCAACTCACTGAGTGGCCGCACATCCCCCAAAACACCCCCAAGCCGGACATATGGGGCTCAAATTAAAGATGTTTGGGAGTAGACCATATATCTGATTTCAACATTAGGGACCAACTGTCTAGGGAACGTCCCACCACCATAACAATCCCCTAATAGGACGTATGTGCTCATCATGACAATTTGGATCTTAAAGAGAGTGGAAATATATTATAGTTTTTGGGTCAATACCCCAAACCGGACATATTTGCTGGGTTTACAATAAGGAGTTTAAATGAGATTAGACAATGAATTTGTTATCCAATTTTGAGGCCAATGGCAGTATGGGGTTCAAATAAATGATATACGGATATGTGAGAATAGAGCACGTTGATGATATATTTTCCGGGCTTAGTGCTTGGGGACCACCCCAATCCCAAAAACACCCCAATTCGGTCATATTTACTATCCATGGCAATATTGAGCTTAAATGAAAGGAATTGGGGGGTTGAGCAAGAATTGATACCCACTTTCGGGACCAATTTTCTGGGGGTCTACGACTTTCCCAAGACACCCCACAAACAGCAATTTTTTAGTGACCATCGCAATATGGGGCTCAAATAAAGGTATTTGAGAGTAGAATCCGAATTTAATATCCATATTGAGGACCATGTATTTAGGGCATCACCCTTTCCCTAAAACACGGGGGTGCTAAAAGGTAAAAATTGTTCGACCATGCCAATATGTGGCTCTAATGGAAGGCACTTGAGATTAGAAAACGAATTGGATAACCTATTTTGGGGCCATGTGTTTGGGGGACGCCTCATCGTCTAAACTCCCCTAAACCAATTGCAATATGGGGTTTAAATAAATGGTATTGGAAAGAAGAGCGCGATGCTGATATATTTTCTGGGCCAAGTGTCTAGTGGACCACCTTTTTTTTATACCCACCACCGTAGGATAGGGGATAAATTCATTTAGTCATTCCGTTTGCAACACATCGAAATATCAATTTCTGACACTACAAGGTATATATATTTCGGTTCGTCGTAAAATTCTAAGACGATTTAGCGATGTCCGTCCGTCCGTCTGTCCGACCGTCTGTCCGTCCGTCTGTCCGTCCGTCCGCTCGTCTGTCCGTCCGTCTGTCCGTCCGTCCGTCTGTCCGTCCGTCTGTCCGTCCGTCTGTCCGCCCGTCTGTTGGTCTGTCTGTTCGTCCGTCTGTTGTAATCACTCAAAAGCCTTCAAAAATTGAGATATTGAGCTGAAATTTGGCACATATACGTCTTTTTGATGCACGTTGGTTAAGTTCTTGAATGGGCCAAATCGGACCATATTTGGATATAGCTGCTATATAGACCGATTTTCCGATAAAGGGTCAAATTCCCACAAAATTGTATTTATTACCCGATTTCGCTGAAATTTGCAACAGTGGGTTACTTCAACAGTAAGTTGCTTTAAGCCTTTCAACATCCGACCTAGATATGGTTCTGATCGGACTATATTTAGATATAGCTGCCATATAGACCGATCTGCCGATAAGGGGACTGAAGCCCATAAAAGCGTTATTTATTACCCGATTTCACTAAAATTTTAAACAGTGAGTTTTTCTGAGCTTGACGATATCCGACCTTAATATGGTTCAGATCGATTTATAATTGGATATATCTGACAAAAAGACCAATATTTTGTTCTACAAAATTGAATAGTATATTAGACCACTCAATGTCCGTGCCGATTTTGGGTGCATAAGTTATCCAATTTTCACCGGATTGTGACGAAAGGGGATTTACATATATACCCGAGATGGTGGGCATCCAAAGTTCGGCCCGGCCGAACTTAATGCCTTTGAACTTATTTTTTTTCGATTTTCTCTCACTGTGTAGCGTAGCACATTCTATTATCCCATTTTGAGTTTTTAATTCTTCTGCATATAGTGGCCAATATTGGAGTTTCTTCTCCACTTGTTTCTTGATGTGGTACCTTCAGCTGAGTTCCATGTCTGAAATTCCATGTATTTAAGTCTATCGGGTGTAGCGACTGTTTTGTTCAGGAGAGTAAAAAGGCAAATTCGCCCAAGAGCATTCCATTAAGGAACAGGGGCAAACTTCTACCATACAATGACTACTGTCCGATTCAACTTTAAGCTCAATGACAAGGGGCTTTCTGTTTTAGACGAGTCGGAACGGAGTGCTGCAGTTTAACAACTCTTTGGGGACCATTTTTAGCATGGCAAAGTACCATGCAAAGTATGACCAACATTTGGAGAGGATAATCACTGGCCAGCATTCAAACTCAGCGTTATAGTCGGACATGTTAACCTCTGCGCTATGGTGATCTCCAACAGAAGAAGTAGGTCTTGGTAATATCTATTGAAAAAGCAAATCTTAGAGGAGTAAAGTTCTGATTCCTTTTGTATCACAACCTAAAACCATAGTGTGGTCTTAAGAAAATGACCACTCTTTTCATCTTTCTATGGTGGTAGGCATGAAAATACAATTTAAGTACTTAATTAAGATTTTACAATTTTTCCCATATTGCTTATTTGGTGTTTGTATAACCAGAAATAACCCATAACATATATGAGTCCACAATTCTCTATATACATAAACTCCCATTATATTAAAGCTTCCTAACTGAGCCACTTTATCATTCTTTGGTAAACGTAGTGCAAAATTCAACGAATTTCTTATTCCTACCATTCATGGCGAATGAGTAACATAAATTATGTGAACCCTGTGGCGTATGATATTTCACATCATGCACAATGAAAATCAATACGTATACGCATCTAACACAAATTGAACCATTTGTAACTGATTTGCAAAGGATAAAAGATTGATAGGATCTAATGTTGAAAAAGAACTGCTAACATTTCGGGTTTGTGTTGCTAAAGCAACCGCTTATATAATAGGTATAACAAAGTAAATTTTGTTTCGACACTATTCTATGCCGTAAGCATATTAGGGATTATTAAATAATTGCTTTACAAAGGATTTGGTTGAGTTAAGTTTCTTTTCAAAATTTGTTGCAAGTAAACCATAGAGAGATTGACCGTAGAATGGACAGACAGACGGAGTGGTAGACAGACGAAAGGGTAGACAGACGGAAGTGTAGACAGACTGAAGGGTAGACAGACTGAAGGGTAGACAGATGGATGGACATCCAGACCGAAGGACAGACAGACGGAAGAACAGACAGACGGAAGGACAGACAGACGGAAGGACAGACAGACGGAAGGACAGACAGACGGAAGGACAGACAGACGGAAGGAGAGACAAAGGAAGGACAGACAGACAAAAGGACATACAGACAAAAGGACAGACAGACGGAAGGACAGACAGACGGACATGTCTAGATCATCTTAGATTTTTACGCTGATCAAGAATATATACACTTTATAGGGTCGGAAATGGATATTTCGATGTGTTGCAAAGGGAATGACAAAATGAATATACCCCCATCCTTCGGTAGTGGGTATAAAAATGTATGCTCATATACATATCTACCCCATCGTATGTTAATGGGGCTTAAAAAAACACTCTGCATTCGGTATCATCTTGTATTTCAACGCACCATAAAGATTGTGGTAATATGACATGTCTCACCGTTGAATGCCGAAATGACGACAAAAATGCATTGGGAATTCCATTTCCCGAATAATAAATTGTATGCAAGCCATGCGCGTCATAAGATTGAATTAAATAGTGAATACTATTGAAGTTTGCTGTGTGCTGTGTCAGCATGATAAAGGCGCAGAGACCACATTGATGTGCTGAAATATTAATATAAAAATTTCTCGCCAAATAAAAATGTTGACTCGGAAGTGATGAGGTGTTTTTGTTTTATTAATGAAACAAAAATATGAGTGAAGGCATAGTTTAATTGAAAATAAAGAGAAAAAAAATATTTAATAAGCTTTAAATCTTAAACGAAAAATCAAATGTGAAACACACATTGGGGGCTATCGTAGCGCAGAGATTAGCATGTGAGTCTATGACGCTAAACGTCTGGGTTAAAATCCAGGAGGGAACATCAGATCATTTTGATCGTCATATATGCCCACTTCGGATGGTTTTGGTGCGGCCCCCTTGGTAATTACACCCAATTTTTAATATTTGATGATCGTATTCTAACTCCACTCCCGAATATCTTTCATTGGGTCCTACATTGTCCCGATCGCTTCACTTTTTATTTTGGGTGGTACTCTGGGGGCGACGCCATAGATATTTAGATCCAAATTTTGACACAATGTTCATTCATTCTACTCACGAAAACCTTTTCTTTGAGTCCCATATTGTCCCCATCGCTGCACTTTGATTTTTGGTGGATATTTTTGGGCGGATTTTGGGCTTGGGATGGCTCCCTAGGAACTTGGACCGAATTCTTAATATCATATTCATACTCTACTCCCAAATACAGTTCATTTGAGTCCCATATAGTCCCAAATGGTCCACTTTTGATTTTGGGCGCAACTTTTGTGGCGGTTTTGGGCCTAGGCGGCCTTCTAGGTTGGGTTAGGTTAGGTTTAAGTGACATCTAAGTTTTCGTCCATTGTGATATCACAGCGACAGAAGAAGGAAGATGCCTTCTAGCTCCTACCGCTGACCCATCCAGATCGCTTTAAAAAGCTCAATAACTTGCGAATGTTCACAACCGTTAAATCAGACAGGTTCTCAATGAAATGAGAACCTAAAGTGAAATTCATTCTGACTGCTAGTGCGGGACACACACACAGCAGGTGTTCTAAAGTCTCCTCTTCTTCGATGTCCTCACAGCTGGCAACCTTCAGTCTATCAGCATGTTTTCTGATTAGGCAGTGACCAGTCATAAAGGACACAAAGACTGAGACGTCTGTTCTAGCCAATGACAGCAAAGCAGTAGACCTCTTCAAGTCTAGATTAGTTCACATAGCTCACAGCCCCCTCGTTGTGACCATCTATCATTCGTTGTCATTCGGGCCTGGTCCTGGAAACTTAGCTTACTTGTCGCTAGAGGCATACCCACGGATTCAAGTATGCCTGGAATGTGTAGGGTAGTTCCTAGTCTCGCAAGCTCGTCCGCTTTACAATTCCCTGGGATATCTCTGTGGCCCGGCACTCAGAACAGGTGAGTTTTGGACTACTCAGCCATCTCGTTGAGAGATCTGCGATAGTTGAGGGCGGTTTTTGAATGCAGAAATACGTTCTCCAGGTATTTAAAGGGTGACTGGCTGTCTGAGAAGATATTTATGCCAGTCGTCGTTATGACATTATATCTTAGCCATTCCACCACTTCCTTAATTGCAAGGATCTCCGCTTGATACACACTGCAGTGGTCGGGTAACCTTTTCGATATGACCACTTCTAGATCTTTAGAGTATACCCCAAAGCTCACCTGGTCGTCTAGTTTGGTACCATCCGTATAGAATTCTATGTAACTTCTATTACCATTATTATTACCATATGGTTGTTCCAATCGGTTCTATCAGGAATAGTGGTACAGTAACTTTTATCAAAAAGCGGCTCAGGTAAGGTTTAATCCACACTGCCTGGAACATCGAATATAATATCAAGGATAACACAGTGTCCGTAGCCGCCCCATTGCCAAAGAGAGCTCCCTTAGCCTCACGGCAAAGGTCGCAGCAATTTGGATAGCCACAATGTCTAGAGGCATTAGATGTAGCATTTAATTCAGTGCATCAGATGGTGTCCTCCTCAGTGCGGCTGTGATGCACAAACTAAGCATCCTTTGGATTCGTCTAAGTATTGAGCAGTAGATGGACTTTTGATGTGCCGTCCACCAGACCACAATACCATACTGCGGATCTCGACGTTAAGAAATCGCTAATCGACGCTAATGAATCTGCGGATCTCGACGCTAAATAACTCGGGCCTGGACGGTATATCAACACTTGATATACAACGGATCTCGACGTTAATAAATCGCTAATCGACGCTTATAAATCTGCGGATCTCGACGCTACATAACCCGGGCCCGGACGGATAACAACACTTGTCCTTTGTAAGTGCTCTTCGACGCTTGCTTGCCCACTACGCAAACTCTGCAACCTTGCTTACCGTGCGGGAGTTTTTCTGGCGCTTTGGAAGGTTGCCAACGTTCAGCCCATCCCCAAAAGAGGTGGGGCGAACAACCCTGCAAATTATTGGTCAATTGCGATATGCTCCGCGCTGTCCTAGGTTATGGAGAGTATCGTTAACCATTATCTTGTCAGATACTTAGAGTTCAATGGTCTTCTTGGCGGTAAACAGTATGGGTTCCACAGAAATCGCTCTACGGGAGACCTAATGCCATTTTTGTTGGAACGTTGGAGTCGCTCTCTCCACCAGTTTGGTGAGAGTAAGGTCGTGGCTCTAGATATCTCCCAGGCATTTGTTAGGGTCTGGCACGGTGTACTTTTATCAGTGTTTGTCGCTTTTGGAGTAGGTAATAACTTCGTTCAGATTTAGAGATCGCACTATACGAGTTATTGTAGATGGGTTCTCATCCGATGAGTATACATTGATCGCAGGAGTGCCATAAGGCTCTGTTCTTTTCCCTTACCTTTTTATACCCACCACCGAAGGATGGGGGTATATTCATTTTGTCATTCCGTTTGCAACACATCGAAATATCCATTTCCTACCCTTTAAAGTATATATATTCTTGATCAGCGTAAAAATCTAAGACGATCTAGACATGTCCGTCCGTCTGTCCGTCTGTCTGTTGAAATCACGCTACAGTCTTCAAAAATAGAGATATTGAGCTGAAACTTTGCACAGATTCTTTTTTTGTCCATAAGCAGGCAAAGTTCGAAGGTGGGCTATATCGGACTATATCTTGATATAGCCCCCATATAGACCGATCCGCCGATTTAGGGTCTTAGGCCCATAAAAGCCACATTTATAACCCGATTTTGTTGAAATTTGGGACTGTGAGTAGAGTTAGGCCCCTCAACATCCTTCGTCAATTTGGCCCAGATCGGTCCAGATTTGGATATAGCTGCCATATAGACCGATCCTACGATTTAGGGTCCTAGGCCCATAAAAGCCACATTTATCATCCGATTTTGCTGAAATTTGGGACAGTGACTTGTGTTAGGCCCCTCGACATCCTTCGTCAATTTGGCCCAGATCGGTCCAGATTTGGATATAGCTGCCATATAGACCGATCCTACGATTTAGGGTCCTAGGCCCATAAAAGCCACATTTATTATCCGATTTTGCTGAAATTTGGGACAGTGACTTGTGTTAGGCCCTCCGACAGTCTTCGTCAATTTGGCCCAGATCGGTCCAGATTTGGATATAGCTGCCATATAGACCGATCCTACGATTTAGGGTCCTAGGCCCATAAAAGCCACATTTTTTATCCGATTTTGCTGAAATTTGGGACAGTGAGTTGTGATAAGCCCTTCGACATCCCTTGTCAATTTGGCTCAGATCGGTCCAGATTTAGATATAGCTGCCATATAGACCGATCTCTCGATTAAAGGTTTTAGGCCCATAAAAGGCGCATTTATTGTCAGATGTGGCCGAAATTAGGGACAGTGGGTTAAATTAAGCCCTTCGACATACTTCTGCAATATGGCACAGATCGGTTCAGATTTGGATATAGCTGCCATATAGCCCAATCTCTCGATCTAAGGTTTTGAGGTCATAAAATGCGCGTTTATTGTCCGATGACGCCGAAATTTGGGACGGTGAGTTGTGTTAGGCCCTTCGATATCATTTTTAAGTTTGATCCAGATCCCTCCAGGTCTGCCATATAGACCTATATCCCGATTTATAGTCTTGGTCCCATAAAGTCGCATTTATAATCCGATTTGACTTAAATTTGACACAGTGACTTATGCTAAGCATTTCGACATCCGTTTAGTGCATGGTTCAAATCAGTTTAATTTTAGATAAATGAAAAATGACTTGTAGTTGTAAGTATTTGGTCCAAATCGGAACATATTTCCGCATAGCTGCTATGGGGCATAAGGTATGCATTTTTCACCGGATTTTGACGAAAGGTGTTTTACATATATACCCGAGGTGGTGGATATCCAAAGTTCGGCCCGGCCGAACTTAACGCCTTTTTACTTGTTCTTATTTTCATTGACGATCTATTGGGTCAGACTTCGAATCCAGTCTACTCATTGGCCGATGTCAGTTGTCTGTGTCATTAATATTCATTCTACCATAGGCCCAATCCTTAAGAAATTGTCGACAGGAGGCACATTATGGATGAATCGTTTTCCCAGGATTTGTTGGCCGTTTTCGAGTAGGGAAGAAAGAACAGAGTAGACTTTAACGCACAGAAGACACAGTGCTGTTTCTTGTCTCACAAGCAATTCCCTGACCCACTACAATCGTCGGTATAGATATTGAGCAGTCTGTTGCTCTTGATGTTCTGGGCATGAAAAATTCAATGTGATGTCCGTTGGTCAAAACACCTATTCGAAGTGTCGAAAGAAGCATTCAAATGTTAGGACTTTCTTAAGCGGTGCAAGAAATATTTCACCTCTTCTGATCTCTCCATATCTATACTAGCGACATCAGGCCGAGGATGGAATATAACTCTCATATATGGATAGGAGCTCCAAAATCATCTTTGGAGCTACTTGACCGTTTTCAACGGAGTGCGACGGTGTTGATTGGGAAGAGTAGATTATGCAACTCTATTGCTTCTCTTGAACATTGTCGGAATGTGGGTAGCGTTGTACTGCTCTATCGTTACTTTAATGGCAATGCACTGCATATATAGGGGACATCCCCTGCGTGTTGGTTGCAAATGCAAATTTTGCCCATGAACATTCAACTAAGGAACAGGGGCAAACATCTCACATATCAATAAGTGCAGTCCGATTCAAGTTTTAAGCTCAATAATAAGGGGCCTCCTTTTTATAGCCGAGTCCGAACGGCATGCCGCAGTGCGACACCTCTTTCGAGAGAAGTTTTACATGGCATAGTACCTCACAAATGTTGCCAGCATTAAGAGGGGAAAACCACCGTTGAAAATTTTTTCTGATGGTCTCGCCAGGATTTGAACCCAGGCGTTCAGCGTCATAGGCGGACATGTTAACCTCTGCGCTACGGTGGCCTCCTGCGTGTTGGTTACGTGAAAAAAATACCGCTGAGAAGTTTTCTGATATTCACGCCAGGATACGAACCCAAGCGTTCGGCGTCATAGGCGGGCATGCTTAAACTCTGCGCCACTTTGGCCTCCCTGTGTTTTTGAAAAAGTCATTCAAAGAGCCTGTCACATGCGATCCATGTTGGAGGGTATATAAGATTCGTCCCTGCTGAACTTAACCCGCTTTTAGTTATTTAACGATTTTTTTTTTTGCGCTTTTAAACAAAGTAGCCTCCACATCTATTTTTCAAACCCGTAAAGCATACATTCATAGCAACATTGCTATTCTCTCTATTGTTGAGTAGCTATTTGACCAAACCCTCAGTTGACCTGAGTAATTCCATATAATTCACAAATATCAATCTCCAGTTAGTGCTAAATGCCATTGCACACATGCTGTGATTTGTGAAAAAAGTTTTGCGATTTTTTCATTTCAAATACTACGCGCCGCAACAAGAAACAATGTGTCCAACATCATCTTAACTACGTCCTGTTGAAACCACTAAACTGTCATTCTTTTTTTCGAAAAATTTCCCTGAAATTTTATTTTCATCGGGGGTTTTTGCTTCTACCAAAAATTGTTCAACGTTATATCACATTAGCTGGGCCAATTTATCTGGGTCTTAAATTCCATTTTGAAAAGTCACATTTTTCGCTGCTACTCTGAAATCCCTAAACAAACGCACTTTCTCCCAAAGTTGATGGAGTTTATGAGGCTTCCATTCACTCGGAGGCACTATGCACTATTTGGGGCATCGTGAAAAACTATGGCATGACCTTAACACATTGTTCGAGTTTATGACCGAATGCAGACATTTATGAATGCTGTCTGTCCATTTTATATGCATGGGTATGAATACCATGCACAGCCATGCATACAAATGTATTCATTGAATACACTTGTATACGCTGTGCCTAGAACATGGGCAATCGGCGATTTTGGCGATGGGGAAAATGAGAGGGAGCATAACGTTTCGCAAACATTTTTAAACGTTAGCGAAGATTTGTGAAAAGGAATATTAAAGAAACGCTTAACATTCCATTGTTCATAGAAATCATACGCTCCATGGCACCAAACATTAATCATCACTCATACGCAATGGAGGGCAAAGGAAAAGTTGGTAAAAAGCAAAAGAAATGTTTTTGGGGAATGTTGAACTAAAAGGTGTTTGAAAATAAACCTGAATTTTAGCCATTTAAGAAGAAAACGCTTCATTTTTTAGGTGCCATGAGCGCCACCATGACTAAGTCCTAGGAGGCTTTGTTAGAAATCCAGCCCATTGGACTATACGTTAGCTAGCAGGCAGCTAATCTTGCTAAGTGGACTGCTGTCGAGATCCCATATTGCCATTGGTTTTGAGGTGAGGTTACAGGATGAGGTGTCCCCCAAACACATGGCCCCAAAACTGGTTATCAAATCGTTTTCTAATCTCAAATACTTTTCATTTGAGCCACATATTGGCATGTTCGAAAAATTTTTACCCTTTGGGGGGTGTTTTGGAGAAGGGGTGATGCCTAAAATACATGGTGCAGAATTTGAATATCAAATTCGTATTCTACTCCCAAGTGTCTATAGCTGAGACCCTTATTGCGATGGTCAGTAAAAAATTTCTGTTTGCGGGCTATTTTGGGAAAGGGGTAGATAGACCCCACAGAAAATTGGTCCCCAAAGTGGGTATCAATTCTTGCTCTACTCCCCAATACCTTTCATTTAAGCCCCACATTGACATGGTCGGTAAATATGCCCGATTTGGCGGTGTTTTGGGGGATTGGGGTGGTCCCCCAAACACTAAGCCTTAAAAATATATTCTCATATATTTGAACCACATATTGCCATTGGCCTCAAAATTATGTATCAAATTCATTTTCTAATCACAAATACCATTCACTTAAACCCCTTATTGAAAAAGCCAACAATTATGTCCGGTTTGGGGTATTGGCCCTAAAAACTATGAATATCGAGCTCCACTGTCTTGAAGATCCAAATTGTCTTGGTGAGCAAATACGTCCTACTTGGGGATTGATATGGTGGTGGGACGTCCCCTAGACAGTTGGTTCCGAATGTTGATGTCAGATTCATGTCCTACTCCCTAATACCCTTCATTTGAGCTCCATTTTGCCATAGTCGGCAAACCTGACCGGTTTGGGGGGTGTTTTGGGCGTTGGGGCGGCCACTCAGTGACTTGGCTTTGAAAATATATATAAGATTCTCCTCCTCCTCCTTTTGCAATGGTCAGCAAATACTTCCCACTTGGGTGGTGTTTTGTGGGGTGGGGTGGCCCCATAAACACTTTTCCCGAACATTGATATCAGATTCGTGCTTTACTTCCAAAGACCTTTCATTTGAGTCCCATATTCCTATGGTCGTCAATTTGTCTTCTTTGGCGTATGTTCTCGGGGATGGGCGGCCCCCCAAACACTTGGTCCCACATCTGGATATCAGCTTCGTATTCGAACTCAAATACCTTTTATTTAAGCCCCATATTGCCATGGTTAGTAAATAAGTCCTGTTTGGGGGGTGTTTTGGGGAAAGGGTGGACCCCTAGAAACTTTGCCCCAAATTTGGATATCAGATTCGTATTTTATTCGTATTTATTTTTGGAGGCCACTGTAGTGCAGAAGTTAGCATGTCCGCCTATGACGCTAAACGCCTGGGTTCGAATCCTGGCGTGAAAACATTTTCAGCGGTGGCTTTGTCCTCCTAATGATGGCAAAATTTGTGAGGTAATATGCCATGTAAAACTTCTCTCCAAAGAGGTGTCGCACTGCGGCACGCCGTTCGGACTTGGCTATAAAAAGGAGGCCCCTTATCATTGAGTTTAAACTTGAATCGGACCGCACTCATTGAAATGTGAGAAGTTTGCCCCTGTTCTTAAGTAGAATGTTCATGGGCAAAATTTGGAATTTTATTCGCAAATACCTTTAATTTGAGTCCCATATTGTGGTGATTGGTGTACGTATATATTTGGTAGGTTTTGGGGTGGGGCCCTCCCCATATATTTGGTAGGTTTTGGGGTGGGGCGCTCCCCCTAGTTACACCATCCAAAATTTGGATACCAAATTTTTGTTTTAAGGTTATTGTTAGAGAGCACACAAAATTTCACTTAAATCGCACCACACATCTCTGAGATCTGGAGTTTCTGAAAATTAGGCTAAGGGGGAGGGTCCGCTCCCCCTTTAGATATCAAAAAATTTTAACATCTCGTTTGTTGCTACTGCAGGCCAACATTCACGGGAGTAAATTCGCACATGATCTCCTATCGCAAATAGTCGCAGAACAACGTGCTAATATCGTGGTTATAAGCGACCCATATAAAGGAAGAGATCAAGGGTCCTGGCTTGAGGATACCACAAAGACAGTTGCTATCTGGCTTCTATATAGCAATGGCATCTCACCAATAAACAGCGGAAATGAAATCGGATACACCTGGGTGCAGCTAGATCACTTCACACTGTTAAGCTGCTATCTCACTCCTAGTGACAGTATCGGGGCCTTCGAGGCAAAACTTGATGAGATCGAAGACACAATGCGAAGATTAAACGGGCGATTTCAACTCTCGAGCGGTAGAATGGGGCATACGAACGACCAACTCAAGAAGAAGATGAGTTCTAGACATGGCTGGAAGAACTGCTTTTCTCGTTGTGAACTTTGGAAACGTGCCCACCTTTAGACGACTCGGGTACGATGGCACTAAACCGGGCATCATCCTTGCGTCCGAGGAACTCATCGGGAAGATAACAACGCGAAGTGTACTAGAAACTTACAAAGTAAGCGGCCACCAGTATATTATGTTCTCATTTAATATTGCAAGGGGAAGGAGCACAAGTACACGAAAGTGGAACGTGAACAAGCTCGTCAACTCGAATCTCCCGGCGGAAATTGACCGGCAAGCCCAGCGGTCAGAGCAGATTGAACTAGACGTTCCGTCAACAGTGGAACGAGTGATAGAGAACGGAAACAAGAAAATCCATGCCAAGAATCAATAGGCCGTGGGGAAATAGAACCGCAGTACACACGTGGAATGATGCTATAGCTGAGCAACGAAGCAACTGCATTAAACAAAGACGGAGATATACGAGAGCTTGCAGCAGAAGCACGGCTGGGACGGAACACGCTCTAAACAAAGAGTCAAAATAGTTTCTCGCTGTCGTAAGAGAAAGGAGCAAAAAGGAAAAGTGTGAGAAACTAAGAGAAGAAATTAACCGATATAAACCTCGGATAAAAAATTGTGATAGAAAAACTCGGTACATGGAGCCCAACAGCGGTATCATAGTCCATACACTCTTTCCCCGACACGACCATAGATAAAGTGAATTGAAGTACGACGAGCCCACGGACAACATAAACCCAGTTATCATAGAGAAACTAAGGAATGCAGTTCACAGCCCTCAGAACAGAAAAGCCCCTGATCCTGACAGAATACCGACCGAGGTCATCAGGCAGATAGCTGAAGACAGACTGGAATTTCTTCTGAAAGGTGAAAGGTGTTTTCCCGGAGGTATGGAAAAGACAAAAGCTGGTGCTCATAACCAAGGGTAATCCAACATCTCCATCCTCGTACAGGCCTCAATGTATGCTAGATACGGCCGGCAAGCTTTTGGAACGACTTATAAAGCCACGGCTTTAGGCCGCCACCATTGAGGGAGTAAGACTCTCAATGAGACAATATGGCTTCCGGACAGAAATGCCCACGATCGCAGCTCTCAGATATGTGATTGAGATAGTAGAGGCAAACCACTTCTCTAGGCGATTGTCCCCTTGGCCACACTGGATGTGAAGAAGGCATTCAATAGCCTCAGATGGTATGATGTCTTCTAAGCGCTCAAAGAGCACTTTAATACCCCAGCAAATCTAATGAGAATAATGAGAAGTTACTTGTGTGACGGGGTACTTATCTATAACTCTCAGAATGGAACGAGTGAGTATGAGGTCACATCAGGAGCGGCGCAAGGTTCCACACTTGAACCGGATCTTTGGAATGCCAGTTATGATGAAATTATTTGAACAAAAATGCAAAATGGAACCTTCATAGTAGGATATGCTGATGACATCGCTGCAGTCATCACGGCAAGTGAAACGGAAGATGCAGAGCGCACACTACGACAGGTGATGATAAGGGCAAAAGACTGATTGAATTCCCACGGCTTGTAACTTGCCATGTAGAAGACGGAGTTGCTATTCCTAACGAGAAAAAATATCCAAGTGGAAGTGGATATGTGCATAGACGATATGTGGGTGAAGACCAAGAGATCGGTCAAATATCTAGGTATCCGAGTAGATACAAAGCTGCCCTATGCAGAGCAAATCCGGCACGCGACAACAAGGGCAGCGAGGATAACGGCGCAACTCACCCGACTGATGGCAAACATAGGGGGACCTCTTCCAAGCAGGCGCTGACTCTTAATGGAGACATGCAATAGCATCCCTCTCTATGGGACTGAAATACGGGGTCAGATACTGCAGACAGCATGCTGAGCGAAATCCCTGCTCTCGGTACAGAGAACGGCGGCTCTTAGGGTCATATCATTCTGCAGGACATTGGCGGAGCCCGCAGCCCTTGTTATAGTCGGAATGGTTCCGATAGACCTATAGGCCATGTAGCAAGCCAGTCCCTACAGCGTGGAGTGCAACACCCAGAGAGGAAAGGGTGAGATTCAATCGGATCGAATATACTGTCCATACGAGAGGAATATATTGAGAGATGGCAACAAAGGAGGACAAATGAGAATTGAGCCTGGTGGATGTATGGATATGGAGAGACAGGAAGCACGGCGAAGTCAACTATTACGTCACACAGCTGTTTACAGACCATGATTACATCCGGAAATACCAGCATAGAATGGGCAGATGCTCCTCATGTGGGTGCATTTATGAGGAGCTAGAAAGACAATGTGGAACACACACTCTTCCACTGCGAGAGCTGGGTTGAGAGACGCAGGGAATTGGAAACAGCTATTGGTGACGCAACGCCTTAGACAATAGTTCAGAGGATGCTGGAAGACGAAAGGAAGTGGTAAGCAGTGATGAGATATGCCGAACAAGTACTGCGCAGGAAAAAAGTAGGCCTGGACGCAGCGGCGTAGAGTATGAATGCAGAGGTCTATACGCAGACACGATGATGATGATATGGATAGTCACCAGATATGGGGTCCACCTCGAAATAATGCGAAAGCGGTTCCGAGATGGAATTAATCCCATGGAGTGACACAGGGAGGGTTTTTACCCGATACCCTTGATAGAGCAGTCCGGCATAAGGCGAGAGACGTACTCATCATATGCGTAAAGCATTTTCCCATACTGACCAGCAAAAACCCAAAAAAAAATACTACTACTCTCTACATTTAAGTGCTTCTCTACTACATTTCCTTTTTCTATCACTGAAACTACTTTTTACAAACCCACTTTCCCTCTCCCCACGCTCACCCTCTTCTCATGAAAACTTAAATAGCTGTTATGATAAATCATATCATAGTCTACAACTGAATGTAAACCACAAATTCTACCTAAATATGATCGATGTTACATCGTTTGGAATAGTTTATGACGCTTACACTCTCTGTCATGTGCAATATGTGATGCAATGATACGACAAGTGCAAGTG
The DNA here is from genome assembly GCF_963082655.1 of Stomoxys calcitrans. Classification (NCBI taxonomy): domain Eukaryota; kingdom Metazoa; phylum Arthropoda; class Insecta; order Diptera; family Muscidae; genus Stomoxys; species Stomoxys calcitrans. Next base: position 191,050,980 of record NC_081553.1, read on the forward strand.
ACCGACTGACCGACCTTAACATTTTACCCCAATTGCAATGGCAGAAATGGGGAAAAGTTATGAATGCTCTACAATCACACACACACACACACGCATGGCCATACATTTCACATACATATAGTCGTATATTATGTTACAACATGTATAAGGATGTTGTTAACCAACAGCAACGGGAAAACGTAGACAAATTCAAACATTTCCAAGTAGGTATTAAAGTGGGCGCTATCTGAATTGGCATTTTCACAATTTATTTATTTTTTTTTTTTTTTGTGAAAAACCAAAGTTGTGGCATATACAGATATGAAAATAATAACATGCTCCATGCAACATTTATTGTATAATAATTGTATGAATTGGTGGGCACCAGCAGAAACCCGCTGTTAAGGTTTTGTTGATTGTTTAAAGATAAAATTTACATAAAATCTTTGCAACAGACAAATTTCCCATGACATTTAAAATCAAGTTTTGATAACATTTCAATTAAAATTTTTAATAAACACAAAAGTTCTATGAATTTGCTCCCAAAGATAAAGGGTGATTTTTTTGAGGTTAGGATTTTCATGCATTAGTATTTGACAGATCACGTGGGATTTCAGACATGGTGTCAAAGAGAAAGATGCTCAGTATGCTTTGACATTTCATCATGAATAGACTTACTAACGAGCAACGCTTGCAAATCATTGAATTTTATTACCAAAATCAGTGTTCGGTTCGAAATGTGTTCATTCACCGTTCAGCGATGAGGCTCATTTCTGGTTGAATGGCTACGTAAATAAGCAAAATTGCCGCATTTGGAGTGAAGAGCAACCAGAAGCCGTTCAAGAACTGCCCATGCATCCCGAAAAATGCACTGTTTGGTGTGGTTTGTACGCTGGTGGAATCATTGGACCGTATTTTTTCAAAGATGCTGTTGGACGCAACGTTACGGTGAATGAACACATTTCGAACGGAACACTGATTTTGGTAATAAAATTCAATGATTTGCAAGCGTTGCTCGTTAGTAAGTCTATTCATGATGAAATGTCAAGTTACCCCCAAAACACCACCCAAAATCTAAAGTGGACCGATAAAGATAATATGGGTATCAAATGATAAGTATGCGGGAGTAGATAACGAATCTGGCATACAAATTCATGTCGAAGTATAGGGGGTCACCCCACTCCCACAAAAACGCCCAAAATAGGCACATTTGCCAATCATGGATATATGGGCCTCGGTTTGTTTGTTCCGTATAGACTGAACCGATTTTCTGGATTTGGATTTGTCTGTAAGGAAACATAGGCTATATAATTTTTCGGTATCGCAAGGGGGACGGACCCTCCCCTTTATGCCAAAAACACAACCCAAAATCAAAAGTGGACCGATTGGGACAATATAGGTATCAAATGAAAGGTATTGGAAAGAAGAATACGAATATGGTTTTAAAATTTGAGTCTAAGTACCCATTGGGCCGGCAGCCCCAACCCCAAGCTCCTCCAAACAGACATATTGGACTTTCATTTCAATACGGGGCTCAAATGAAAGGTATTCGGAAGTAGATTTCGAATCTGGCATAGAAAATCAGATCGAAGTATATTGGGTCACACCACCCCTCAAAAACGCCATTAGACCCATTATGACCATATGATTCTTGGCTGAACCGATAAGCAGCCATTGGGCCTGCAGCCCCAACCCCAAAACTCCTCCAAACAGACATATTGGACGTTCATTTCAATATGGGGCTCAAATGAAAGGTATTCGGGAGTAGATTTCGAATCTGGCATACAAAATCAAATCGAAGTATAGGGGGTCACACCACCCCTCAAAAACGCCATTAGAACCATTATGACTGTATGATACTTGGCTGAACCGATTTTCTTAAAATTTTCATAGATTGTGTAGGTTTTTCTGGAAGGAAACATAGGCTATCTAAAAATTAGATATAGGGTGGAGGCGGACCCTTCCACTTACCCCAAAAACGCCACCTATATTCAAAAGTGTTCCGATGGGCACAATAAGGGTATCAAATGAAAGGTATTGGAGGCCAGAAAATGAAAATGGTATTAAAATTTGGGTCCAAGTACCCGGACCCCCCCCCCCCCCCCCCCAAACCACAAATCTCTTCTAAACAGATATATACGAAGTTCATGTCAATATGGAACTCAAATGAAAAGTTTTCGGCAGTAGATTACAAATATGGCATAAACCATTAGGTCCAAGTAATGGGAGGTCGCCCACCCCCAAGTACCCCCAAATGGGACTCAAATGCAAGGTATTAGGGAGTAGATTACGAATATGACATTAAAACTTGCGTTCAAGTCTAGGTGGCGCTTTTCCTCCTAAAGATACATCAAATGGATTATTTGATGTCATTATGACAATATATGGGATTAAATGAAAGGTAGTTGAGAGTAGAAAACGAATTTGATATCCAATTTTGGAGCCAATTATTAAAGGGATTTGGAAGTACAGCACGAATTTGATATCCATATTTGAGTCGAAATGTCTGAGGTGCCCTCCCTCTCCTAATGAGAACATTACCCTAAGGAAGAACATTTCCACCAGGAACCGAGAAGGGGCATACTTCTCACGCATCAATGAGTGTTTTCAGATTCAAGTTTAAACTCAATGATAAGGGACGTTTTTTTATAGCCTAGTCCGAATGCCTTCCCGCAGTGCGACACCTCTTTGGGGAAACTTTTTTAAATGACCATGCATGGCATTGTACCTCGCAAATGTCGCCAACATTAGGAGGGGATAAACAGGTATTGGTATTCGAATGCGTTCAGCGTCATAGGCTAAAATAGCACGAACTCGATATCCCAAGTGTCCCCACCCTAAAAACATATTCGAGAGTTAAAGAAGGCGCAGTGGAGAGGGCCCGGTTCAGCTGGTTTCATATAAAGATCTTTGCTTATAGGTCGTCAGTTACTAGACACCAATTTGAGAGAACTATATTACTCTTGCTGTAGTCCCACGTTATTGACCTTTCCATACCATATTGTTGGTCATTGTACCTATTGGGTTGCCCAAAAAGTAATTGCGAATTTTTTAAAAGAAAGTAAATGCATTTTTAATAAAACTTAGAATGGACTTGAATGAAATATACTTTTTTAACACTTTTTTTCTAAAGCAAGCTAAAAGTAACAGCTGATAACTGACAGAAGAAAGAATGCAATTACAAAGTCACAAGCTGTGAAAAAATTTGTCAACGCCGACTATATGAGAAATCCGCAATTACTTTTTGGGCAACATACGTTGGTAATTTGAACATTGATTCTTAGTTGGAGCTCAATGACATATTTGTGTGATTTTTTTTGGCATTTTTTTTTTGTTCTTCATTAGCAACAAACAAAAACTGAATTTTTATCTCCATTCATGTAGTCGCTTACCAAACGTATAATTGATATAAATTATGGTACTATATGGCGTATGATAAATAATTCATTTCCCTGCAACTTTTATAAGCACACATTAAGTATACGCCTTAAACATGTTGGCTTTACGTCTTACACAAAACAAAAAGAGTTAAAAGGTCATTCGGTTGGAAAAATGAATCACAAATCCTTGTTGAATTTCTAATTACCAGAAATAAGTGTGTGCGTGTGTGTGTGCAAGAAAAGTTTTTTATTTATGTTTCAGAGAAATTGAAATTTTGTTTTGCCAAATGAAGTCATTCCCAGGATACATAATGCGGACCACTCTGCTGTGGCTGGGGTAGGGCGAATGTAGGTTCGAGCAGACGCGGGCGGGTGTGTGCATCGTATATTTTAGCCATATTATGGATTATTTTGTATGAGTTTTTGTGGCTCTTACCACTCACACTCACACTCGAACTGTGGTAACTTCGTTTCTTTGGTGTAACTTCATTTCTAGGACATACACACACACTAGAGTTGAGCTAAGAGGGCCAAAGAGAATGAAAGAGAGTGTGAGCGAACAAGCAGCAGTAAAAAAGTTTGTAAGAAATAAACATTTATTTGGATTAACTGTATTACTCGTGGTTGTTTTGGTTTTGATGTTGGTGTTTTGGCTTTTTTTCCCCCTGTTTTACTTCGTTTTTGGTTGTTGTTGTAAGATGACCTTAACTGTGCAAAGTCACAAATACACATAAGTGTGTGTATACACATGGAACATGTATGTTTTTCTTTTTGTGGATTTTTAAGGATTTTCTGGTATTATTTCCCCCTAATGGCTAAGGAGAGGTGCTTTCATGTATGTGTCACTTTTAAACAAGTACCCATAAACGAAGTTGCTGTATGACTTGTGTGGTCATTTCTACAAACCTTTGTATGTATGTATGAACATATTTGTCAAAGTTTTCTAAGCCAAAGTACAAAGAGTCCTAGATGTACAAATTACCACAAACCAAGTGGCAAAGGTTATTAGAAAGTTTGATACTCTATGAAGGCTAACAAATTTTAAAAAGGTATTAAATTGTATTTTTAACACAGCTCACAGGAGGGGGGCCTAAAAGAGTGCTTCCTCGCACTTAGTTCAAGGGTATAGGTGAAATTCTTATGGAATTCAATTAGTTTCAAGCCATCCTCTTCTTCTGCAGTTCTTTGCAAAAAGAAAACATGTTTTCTATTGGCTATTTTAATATTTAATTTTAATGTGAACATAAGTATGCGGAAAGTTTTTGAGAGCTCTTTAATATTCATATTTGAAGGTTTAAAACAGACCCAAATTAATTCAAAACCCTGCGAATAACTACATGCTATTAAAAATGCTCAAACATATGATACACGGAAAATTGCTTTCGTTCCTGGGGTAAAAGCAAGCAAAAATATTTTGCAAACAATCTTCCTATAGCATCTGCAATAGATGGCTCTGTGTAAACTCTGGCATTGTTAAAACATATATTGTTGTATATCCAGGCATATGGTAACGAAAATCCTTTGAGAACATTCACTTCATTCATCCCCACCCACCCCCATAGCACACCATCATCATCATTGTCTTTGTAGAGAGATATTGTATTCTGGTTATTTTTCACACACACACACACAAAACACTATACAACGAACGTATTGTATGATTGATATAAATTATTCAGTTCCATGGAACGTATGATTGTTATTTTCTACATACCAAAGCAAATGTGGCACTCATACGCACCCCAGCTACGGTGCTACAGCCACAGCCATAACTCCTTGTACGCTTTTTGACATGTGCGTTAGATCTGAACTGTTCATTAAACAAAAAGAGTTTGCTTTTTTGCATTTTAACGAGTTTGAATCCATCACATTGGAAATTGTGTTACTTCTTGTCTTGTCGAATTTTTTCTAAAGTGTTAAGTGAAATGGGAGGCATTGCCATAAATCAACGAAATAGACTAGAGAACATGTTTGGCAAAATTGCTTGTTAAAACTTAATTTTGAAAAAAACGAACAATAGGAAATACATTTTTAAATTGAAATTTTTAATATTTGCCCCAGAGCAAAGAATTAAATATTGTATTCACATATGAAATAATTCAAGGCATGTGGTCGCTATGCTGCAAGAGTAAAGAGTTATGGCGCAAGGCTACATTTTCATTTGAATGGCATTTCAGGGAAATTGTTTATTGGCGTACTCATGATGTAGATTTGAGAATTCCTTAGAAATCATTAGGTTGCAATTCACAAAAAGTTTTATTTCAATTATTCCTGAATAGAAGAAATATACAAGGGATAAATGTGAGCTCCACACAGGCTGGAGCTCCGGCTTGTGTGATGTTCATTGTTTAGCTTAGCTGAAAGCTACCGGACACATCCACTTCGTATTTGTGTGTAGTGGCTGCATATGTGGACAATGAAAATTTGGAAAATTCTTCCCCAAAAACTGGAAATTGGTATAAAATTTTTGGGTCATATAACCTGGGGGGGACGCCCTATTCCAAAACCCACCCGAACGGACTTGTTAATGGATTGTGACAATATGGGTATCAAACGAAAGGTATTTAATAGTAGAGTACGAACATGGTATACAAATTTTACCCTTAGGGTTCGGGGGGTCCCCCACCCCCCAATGTTTGACCGCTTGGGGCAATATGGGTATCAAATGAAAAGTATTTTAAAAGCAAAATACAAATCTGACATAAAAATTTATTTTGTAAGATATGGGGCACCCCGCACCCCTTCCCACACTTCCAAAACCCCCCAGCAGGACATATTTACCGATTGGGACAATTTTGGTATCAAATTAAAGGTATTTACGAGTACAGTACGAACTTGGCATAAAAATGGCACCCTTAGAGTCGGGGAGGGGAACCCCACCCCAAAAAACCCCACCCCACAGGACACTTTTACCACTTTGAGCAATATGGGTATCAAATGAAAGGTAGTTACGAGTACAGTGCGAACTTGGCATAATAATGGCACCCTATGAATCGGGAAGAGGGTACCCCACCCCCAAAAACTCCACCCAACAGAACACTTTTACCACTTTGAGCAATATGGGATTCAAATGAGAGGTATTTAAGAGTACAGTAGGAACTTGGCATAAAAATGGCACCCTTAGAGTCGGGGAGGGGGTACCCCACTCCCAAAAAACACCACCAACATGACACTTTTACCACTTTGAGCAATATGGAATTCAAATGAGAGGTATTTAAGAGTACAGTACGAACTTGGCATAAAAATTACACCCTAAGAGTAAGGGGGGGGTACCCCACCCCCAACAACACCACCAAACAGGACACTTTTACAACTTTGAGCAACATGGGTTTCAAATGAAAGGTATTTACGAGTACAGTACGAACTTGGTATAAAAATGGCACCCTTAGAGTCGGGGAGGGGGTACCCCACCCCCAAAAACACCTACCAACAGGACACTTTTACCACTTTGAGCAATATGGGTTTCAAATGAGAGGTATTTAAAATTAGAGTATAAATCTGACATAAAAGTTTAGTCCTTGGTGTCTAAGGGGCCTCCCCACCCCCAAAACACCCCCGCCGGACATCTGAACCGGTTGGGACAATATGAATATCAAACACCACCCAACAGGACACTTTTACCACTTTGAGCAATATGAGTTTCAAATGAGAGGTATTTAAGGGTACAGTACGAACTTGGCATAAAAATGGCAACCTAAGAGTGGGGGGGTACCCCACCCCCAAAAACACCACCATACAGGACACTTTTACCGCTTTGGGCAACATCAATGAAATTAGGGTACAAATCTGACATACAAATTTAGTCCTTGGTGTCTGAGGGGCCTCCCCACCCCCCAAAACAAAACAGCAGGACAACTGAACTGATTGGAACAATGCAAATGCAAATTTTGCCCATGAACATTCTACTAAAAAACTGGGGCAAACTTCTCACATATCAATGAGTGCAGTCCGATTTAAGTTTTAAGCTCAATGGTAAGGGACCTCCTTTTTATAGCCGAGTCAGAACAGCGTACCGCAGTGTGACACCTCTTTCCAGAGAAGTTTTAAAGGGTGATTTTTTGAGGTTAGGATTTTCATGCATTAGTATTTGACAGATCACGTGGGATTTCAGACATGGTGTCAAAGAGAAAGATGCTCAGTATGCTTTGACATTTCATCATGAATAGACTTACTAACGAGCAACGCTTGCAAATCATTGAATTTTATTACCAAAATCAGTGTTCGGTTCGAAATGTGTTCATTCACCGTAACGTTGCGTCCAACAGCATCTTTGAAAAAACACGGTCCAATGATTCCACCAGCGTACAAACCACACCAAACAGTGCATTTTTCGGGATGCATGGGCAGTTCTTGAACGGCTTCTGGTTGCTCTTCACTCCAAATGCGGCAATTTTGCTTATTTACGTAGCCATTCAACCAGAAATGAGCCTCATCGCTGAACGGTGAATGAACACATTTCGAACCGAACACTGATTTTGGTAATAAAATTCAATGATTTGCAAGCGTTGCTCGTTAGTAAGTCTAAGTCTGAAATCCCACGTGATCTGTCAAATACTAATGCATGAAAATCCTAACCTCAAAAAAATCACCCTTTATATGGCATAGTACTTCACAAATGTTGCCAGCGTTACGAGGGGAACACCACTGCTGAAACATTTTTGCTCATGGTCCCGCCAGGATTCGAACCCAGGCGTTCAGCGTCATAGGCGGACATGCTAACCTCTGCGCTACGGTGGCCTCCGATTGGGACAATATGAATATCAAACAGAAGGTATTTAAAAGTATACTAAAAAGCTGATATAAAAATTTATTCCTTGGATTTTGAGGTGCCCCTCACCCCCCAAAAAGGACATATTTACCGGTTGGGACAGTATGTGTGTCAAATGAAAGGTGTTTGGAATTTGAGTACACATCTGTTATAAGAATTTGGTCCAAGGTGTCTGCGGGGCCTCTTCAACCCCAAAAACCCCCAAAACGGGCATGAATGTCAACATCACAAAATACCCTTCAATAGGATGTGTATTTCGATCGGGATAATATGGAAATTTAACAAAAGGTCTATGACATTAAAGTTCGAATCTTATGTTGATATAAGGATTCAAGAATCTAGGTAATGTCCTGCAGTTCTGCCGGACATGTAGATCTCGGCATTAAAGGACTCAACTAAATTGTCTTTTGGGTCGTAACGTCGTGCTCTTCCCAATAAAATCAACACCAAACTGTCATATGGGACGACCGAGAAAGGCTTTTCTGCGCTTATGCTTATGGTGAACAGGCATATAGTTCCATGTGGTCTTTCAGCATCACATATGCAAATTGAATAGGACCAGAAAAATGAGCTGCAAAGCCGAGAGGCCCAGCAGTCACTTGGATATGATCAAAGCGTTGGTAGTGAACAGGACAGTCTAGCCACCTTCCGAAACGTAACATATACTACTGACTGTTATGTCTTTGTCCAAGGATCTGTTGATCTATGAAATTCGCCAGTAATATCGAGTCATAATAAAATCCTTCCTGCCAAATTTCGAGAGAATCGGTTAACAAATGAGCACTTTATAGCAATATTAGTCCAAATCGGACGAACATATATATGAGAGCGATTTCAAAATCTGAACCGATTTCGACTAAACTGAATGAAATGAGGACTCTTCCTCGGATAAACCAGAGGGACGCACAGTCCGTCCCCAGCCTTTAAGTAAAGGTGGAGTTTCTGACTCGGATTCAGACGGCAACTGTGTCAATGAAGCAGTCATCGCAGCCGAATCGAGAAAGACGGCATCGTGATGACAGCAGAAGTGAGCGAGGGCTTTGCTAAGCTCACAAGCAGACCGAGAAAGCGATCCGGTGCTCGACAAAGGAGACAAAGGAGTATGTACCGGCAGTATAATCGAGTGCAGAATGGTGGATGGGATAGAACTGACATTCCAGGCACTTCTACGGAAGCTGGAAAAAGAATCAGATCTCCGGAAGAGCATAACACTGCTAAAATATTGAAGAAGAAAAAGAGCTCCCCGCTTTCAAGTACTCTCGGAAAACCAAGCCAGCCATCCCGCAATGGAGACTCCAGACTGTGTCCTGCGGAGGTGGACAAAGTTGGAACATGAACGAAGTTAATGCGCACGGTCCCTGAGTCTTCATGGAGGACTGTGACTTCCAAAAGGCCACAGCCATCGCGGAAAGGGAAGATGGTCGCTGAGAATAGTAAGGAGCCGCCCTCTTACTCCAGAGTGGCAAGGAAGCACAACAGAGATGAGCTGACTTATGCAGTCATCAATATCGGCTGTGTATCCGGCAGGATTCCACCAGATCATCGGTCCCAAGTGGAGGATCTGGTTAACGATCGGAATTTTGGACATGTGTGGAACTCTGTAGAGGGTTCGCCCATACAAATGTTGAGCTGCGAGTTTAGAGGGTACATCTTAACGCTGCGTTTTTCGTCGGCGGAATGTATTGCTACCGTCAAACAGCTCGTCAGAGGTATTCACGCTCCCTGGGAGGGCCCAAAGCTCGACCTTGTCAGAAAGGTGGATATCCCCCAGATTACAAAGACGACGGTATTCATCAAGGGATGGGGTAGTAAATTTGCGACGGAACGCATGTTGGGATTCTTGGGCAAACAAACCGAAGGTTTGGTCACAGAGAAGTGGAAGCTCTTCCACAGGGAAGAATAGGAGGAAGGAACTCTCTTTGTGGTGCGTGCATTGATCAAGTCTTCGTGACAAGTTTGGCTTAGATTAAAGCCATGGCGGACTACGGGAGCAAAACTGTCTTTTTCAAGATTGGTAAGACTAGGATAGGCAGAAATTTTCATTGTGCGACACCAGGCCGTGCAGTGGCAGGTGACTCAATACCGCCCAACAAACAGGGGGCCGACAACGAGACAATCACGGCATCGATCAATATTGGAAAGACTAGAAGAAGCAATGATCCTAATACTAAATTATCAGACAGTGCAGTGGCGAGAGACCCAACACAGCCTAACAAACAGGAACCCGACGCCGGACCCATCACGGACTTAAAGATTCGGAATTCTGGGATAGGTTAAGATCCTAATATTGAAACATTAGGCGGCGCAGCGACAGGAGACTCAATGCAACCCAACGAACAGGGAGCCGATGATGGTACCATCACCTACTCCCAAGAAGCCCATTTACATAAGATTTGGAAGGCTAAGATAGGCAAAGATCCTAGTATTGAAACATCATGCAGTACAGGCAATGGAAACCCAATACAGCTTAACGAACAGGCGCCACACGATGGAACCATTACCGACTTTATAAAGAGACGGAAGACTAGACTAGGCAAAGAGCCTAAAACGATGACATCAGACAGTGCAGTGACAGGGAAGTCAATGCAGTCTAAAGAACAGGGAGCAGGGATAGATCATCACCTACTCTCAAGATGCCCATTTACTGGAGGACCAATGATTGAGGTAATCCAGATAAACCTCCACCGGAGCGAGACTGCTACACAAGCTCTGATGGAGCAAATCAGCAAGGGCAAGATTCATATTGCCCTAATTCTGGAGCCATGGACGACCCGGAACAAAGTCTCTGAACTAAACCATACCAACTACCAATTATTCTATGCTATCACTGGTACTCGGCCGAGGACCTGCGTTATTTGTCATAAACATTTTAATTATATTTTTTCCCCAGAGTTGACAACGTCGGACGCAACAGTGTTGAGACAGGGAGGCGATGGAACATACCTGGCTTCACTTTATCTGCCTTTCGACTCTCCGATACCGCCTCACACGTCGGAGCTGCAACGGCTGGTGAGAAAAGCAAAGCAGACAGGACCAACACTAATAAGCGGGGACGTGGGGTAGTACCAACACTAATAAGCGGGGACAAGCCCCGGCTGAGTTATTGAATACGAACGACCTAATAACACTTAATATTGGTAACACCGCTACCTTTGTTAATAGGATTAGGGAGGAGTTATTAGATGTAACGATATGTTCGGAAAATCTTATCGATGAGGTTTAGGATTGGAGGGTCTCCATGGAACGCTCTTTCTATGACCATCCCTACATTAGGTTTAGAATAGCACGGCCAGCGCCGAATCCGACAAGCTTCCGGAAGGCTACTCAGAAGAAGACTTCGGCAAGATAATTTAGATTGTCCAAGCTTGGATGAGATTGGCAAAAATGTCAGCAGGATTACGACTGCACTGGTGGTATACTTCGAAGATAGTTCTCCTCTTCGGGAAAGGAAATCAGCCCAAGAGAAACCCTGGATGACCAGGGAGATTCGCAATATTGGGAAAGAGGTCCGCAGTCATTTTAACAGAGCACGTCGTAAAAAAGCGGAAGTTTATTGGGATGTGTATTACACACGGCTCAAGGAATACAATAAAATTACCAGAGCGCCAAAACGTGCCTCCTGGAAGCTTTTCGGCGAACAGGTCAATAGCGTTAATGACGCCGCCAAGATAAAAAAGTTTCTCCTAAAAAACCCATGTCCAAACCGAAACTTTAGTTTGGACATGGGTGAGAGAAGAGACAACAGATGTCAAGGCTTTTGATGAAAACCCATTTTCCACAGGATTCGACGGGACTTACGAAGACACGGGTATTTTGGAATAATGACGTTGATCGAAGGTTTAATATAACGGAATTTATGGTGAAGGAATCCTTGAGGAGCTTCAAATCATTTAAGTCACCCGGACCTGATGGAATATTTCCGGCTTTACTACAGAAGTAGGCCAAATATATGGCGCCCCACCTGGCCAATAATTTTACTGCGTCACTGGGACTTGCATATACTCCGAAAGCCTAGCAGGATGCAAGGGTGGTATTTATACCCTAGCCCGGCACGGCAAGTTATGCGACACCAAAGGCCTACAGACTTATAAGCCTAATGTCTTTTCTACTCAAAACCATGGAACGTATTGTGGATACCATGATAGAGAGTAGGATATTCAGCGAACTTCTCAAATACAAACAGCATGCCTATGTCAAGGAAAGGTTGCTGGAGACCGCCCTGCACGAGGTTGTGCATAAAATAGAAGAAAACTTCGATGACAAGAAGTACCCACTGGCGGTAGGCATTGACATCGAGGGGGCTTTGGACAATGCGGAACGACGCACCAATCCAATCCTTAGACCAGTACCGGGTAGATCCGGTCCTTAGAGATTGGACTGGTCCTTAGCAGACTGGACTAACCGTATGCTATGCAACTGGGTCTTTGTTTGCCTAAAAAGAGATTTCTCGCAAAGAACTAGACAAATGCCAAGCATGGTGGAGGGTATATAAGATTCGGCCAGATCGAAATTAGCACACTCTTACTTGTTTGGTTTTGGACGATGCTGTGATGGAAGGGAGTTATAATTTCCATGTTTCGCACCACACTAAAAATGTCAGCGAATACTGAGCGAATGGTGGGAATCATCTCTTATTTTTAATGTCATCTCTTATTTTTAATTGGTCCAAAGAAATGATCCAAAAATACCATCGCGGTGCTTTGAAACACGCCTATGACATCGTGACAGGTGATGAATCGTGGTTTTTTCGCCCATGAGCCTCAAAATAATCAGCAGTCGACTGTATGGTTGTCTCAAGATGAGCCAAATCCCACAAAGTTGCTCACTCACGAAGCACTTGCAAGCAAATTTTGGCCTGTTTTATTGAGAAAAACTGGACATGTGGCAATCGTACCACTAGAAGAACGCAGAGTAGTCAATTCTGAGTGGTACACAACCATTTGTTTGCCAGTTGTTCTACCAGAAATCAAGAAAACCAACCGCCGAAGACGGATCGCTCTTCACCAGGATAATGAGAGCTCTTACACATCGGCTCAAACAACTGGATTTTTGAGCACTCAAAGCTTCATTCGCCGTATAGTCCTGACTTGGCACCGAATGACTTCTTTGTATTCCCGTACGTGAAAAATAAAATGAGAGGTCAATGTTTTTCGACACCAGAAGAAGCGTTACAAAAGCCATGTTTTGGAGATACCTCAATCAGAGTGGCAAAAGTGCTTCGGCAAATGGTTCAACATTTTTCGAAGCCAAAACCTGACTTTTTTAACGCTTCTTCAGGTGTCGAAAAATGTTGACCTCTCAGTCACCCACCACCACCACCCACCACCGAAGGATGGGGGTATATTCATTTTGTCATTCCGTTTGCAACACATCGAAATATCCATTTCCGACCCTATAAAGTATATATATATTCTTGATCAGCGTAAAAATCTAAGACCATCTACACGTGTCCGTCCGTCTGTCTATTGAAATCACGCTACAGTCTTCAAAAAATAGAGACATTGAGCTGAAACTTTGCACAGATTCTTTTTTTATTCATAAGCAGACTAAGTTCGAAGATGGGCCAAATCAGACTATATCTAGATATAGCCCCCATATAGACCGATCCGCCGATTTAGGGCCTCAGACCCATAAAAGCCACATTTATTATCCGATTTTGCTGAAATTTGGGACAGTGAGTTGCGTTAGGCCCCCCAACATTCTCCGTCAATTTGGCTCAGATCGGTTCAGATTTGGATATAGCTGCCATATAGACCGATCCGCCGATTTAGGGTCTCAGACCCATAAAGCCACATTTATTATCCAATTTTACTGAAATTTGGGACAGTGAGTTGTCTTAGGCCCTTCGACATCCTTCGCCAATTTGGCTCAGATCGGTCCAGTTTTGTATATAGCTGCCATATAGACCGATCCCCCGATTTAGGGTCTTAGACCCATAAAAGCCACATTTATTATCCGATTTGCTGAAATTTGGCACAGTGAGTTGTCTAAGGCCCTTCGACATCCTTCGTTAATTTGGCCCAGATTGGTTTTGGATATACCTGCCATATAGACCGATCCTCCGATTTAGGGTCTTAGGCCCATAAATGACACATTTATTATCTAATTTTACTGAAATTTGGCACAGTGAGTTGTCTTATGCCCTTCGACATCCTACGCCAATTTGGCCCAGATCGGTCCAGTTTTGGATATACCTGCCATATAGACCGATCCTCTGATTTAGGGGCTTAGACCCATAAAAGCCTCATTTATTATCCGATTTTGCTGAAATCTGGGACAGTGAGTTGTCTTAGGCCCTTCGATATCCTTTGTAAATTTGGTTCAGGTTTGGATATAGCTGCCATATAGACCGATCTCTCGATTTAAGGGTTTGAGCCCATAACAGGCCCATTTATTGTCCGATTTCGCCGAAATTTGTTACAGTGAGTTGTGTTTGGCTCTTCGACATGTATCTGCAACTTGGTCAAAATCGGTCCAGATTTGGATATAGCTGCCATATAGATCGATATCTCGATGAACAGCCTTGGCCCAATAAAATGTGCTTTTATAATCCGATTTCACTGAAATTTGACACAGTGACGTATGTTAGGCTTTTCGACGTCCGTGTCGTTTATGGGTCAGAGCGGTTTACTTTTAGATATAGCTACTAAAAAGAGCAAAATTTTGTTTTACACAGTTGAATAATGACTTGTACTTATTAGTATTTGGTCCAAATCGGAACATATTTCGGTTGCCCAAAAAGAAATTGCGGATTTTTTAAAAGAAAGTAAATGCATTTTTAATAAAACTTAGAATGAACTTTAATCAAATATACTTTTTTACACTTTTTTTCTAAAGCAAGCTAAAAGTAACAGCTGATAACTGACAGAAGAAAGAATGCAATTACAGAGTCACAAGCTGTGAAAAAATTTGTCAACGCTGACTATATGAAAAATCCGCAATTACTTTTTGGGCAACCCAATAGCTGCTATGGGTCATAAGGTATGCATTTTTCCGCGGATTTGACGAAAGGTGGTTTATATATATACCTGAGGTGGTGGGTATCCAAAGGTCGGCCCGCCCAAACTTAACGCCTTTTTACTTGTTTTTTACTTACGGGAATACAAAGAAATGCCTTTGAACACGCATGCAAAAGTGTGTAGCTATTAATGGGGAATATTTTGAAAAACATTAAAGTGATTTTCGATGATTTGTATTTGTTTTTATGTTCTTTAATCCCGAAATATAAACCTCGTATATGGTAGTTCAAAGTTTTTGTGTGGCAGAGGTCACTCCTACCAACATTCCTTAGCAACTGTGCCAATGGTTGTGTTGGGTATAACCCCCATGGTTATTTTTACATTAGTAAAACAAATCATAATCCCTGATATCTCCATAATTGTATCTCACACATAGTCGTTCAAGCTTAACTGAGCAGGTTGCAATTATAATAAATAGTTCCAGGTATTTTTGCTGCTGCATGTTGATGTAATGTGAATATAACTTCAAGGTTATTATTTTCAACTCACACCTTAAACATTTGCTTCTCAAATCATGGATCGAAATGGGGAAATTAACCTCTGCTCTGTAAAGCGACAAATCTTCTTATGTCGATATTTTAACTTTTTTTTTTCATTTCTTTAGAAAATGTTTTCATAGAATTTGCATAAATAACTGCGATTTATTGGCAGCTAGGGTTTGAAATGCACACATGAGATGCCAGTGGCAGCAAGTGATGGTGTGATGTGCAACATTACAACTTTTTTTTATGCAAAAAGCTAGCAAACTGGAAATTGGTACAGATAAATTTATTGTCCATAGCCAGCTTAGCTTATGATAATACCACTCAAGTATACAAGTCACTTGGAATAGAAATTTATTCCTGTCCATTTCTTATGAATTTTAAAGCAATAGGTTATACCAAACCCACCTTCAAGTGTTAGAATACATGAATCCAATTTCCAATGCCAGTATAAGCCTCCATTTAATCCGATCTCTCGAATAAACAACGTTGTAGTATTTCAACTTATTTTTGTCTTTTTTTCTAATTTTTTTACTTCATAATTAATCTGCTTGTTTTCATTCAAGATATTTAAGGCGTTTGACTGACTCACATAAATACCCTGGTTTAGGGTGGCGTATGATTTACTCGCATAGAACTCAATAGAAATGTAGCGTATACGCACCCATAGTACATAAGGAGATTACAAAGGCTTATTAAAAACAGCTTCGAATAGCATTAAGTCGAATTAATGGCACATTAATGATTTCTGGCGCTTGAGGCAAATTACCCTGTTGAAAATGCACAAATCCGACTATGGGAAAAACAGCCAAGGCGTATCCATCATTTTGCTATTTACAAACAGTGTGGGCAGAGGTGGTGGGAAAACCGAATGAATAAATAATTTGTTTTGGCAAAATGTTAGCAAATGCAAATACCATTAGCCGAATACTTGAGTCATTTAAGCATTCGCATATATGGAGGGATAAAAATGTCAACATATACTTGTAGCAGGTATGCTGCTACACAAGAAAAATCACAGTTTTGGAAAAAAACAGTAAGGAAAGGCAAAAGTCGGGCGATGTCGACTTTATAATACAAATGTAGGGTATATTGATGGGCCTCGCCAGATGTTTTCAGATGGGTTATTAAACAATCCGTATCACATTTCGAGCAAATATATGCCAACTACGGTTCACATATGACAACATTATTGCAAATTACCCAAAATTTGACGAACATATATGTGGAAGCTATATCTAATTCTAAACCGATTTCGAGCAAACTTTTCAGACAATGTGGTGCTCGAGACAAGTGTTGTGCAAAATTTCGGCAAGATTGGTCGAAAATAGGCTTGCAGGGGCTTTAGGAGTGAAACTAGGGCGATATACATATATGAGAGCTATATCCAAATCTGAACCGATTTCTACGAAATTTACCAGTAATATCGAGAGTCATAAGAAAATCCTTCCTACCAAATTTCATAATAATCGGTTATCAATTGACCATTTTATTGGAGTATTACTGCAAATCGGACGAACAAATATATGGGAGCTATATCCAAATCTGCACCGATTTCTATGAAATTCAACTGTAATGTCGAGAGTCATAAGAAAATCTCTTACGCCAAATTTCAAGAGGATCGGTCAACAAATGACAATTTTATTGCTGTATTACTGCAAATCGGACGAACATATATATGGGAGCTATATCCAAATATGAACCGATTTCTATGAAATTCACACGTAATGTCGGGGGTCAAAAGAAAACCCTTCCTGCCAAATTTCACGAGAATCGGTTAACAAATGACCATTTTATTGCTGTATTACTGCAAATCGGACGAACATATATATGGGAGCTATATCCAAATCTGAACCGATCTTTATGAATTTCAACACTAATATCAAGAGTTATAAGAATATCCTTCCTACCAAATTTCAAGAGAATCGGTTAACAAATGACCATTTTATTGCTGTATTACTGCAAATCGGACGAACATATATATGGGAGCTATATCCAAATGTGAACCGATTTTTTCCATTTTCAATAGGCTTTGTCTCTAAGCCAAAGAATATGCCCATTTCAAATTTGAAGATAATCGGATGAAAATTACGACCCGTAGTTTGTGCACAAAATAACATGGACAGACGGAAATAGCTAAATCGAATCAGAAAGTGATTCTGAGTCGATCGGTATACTTATCAATGGGTCTATCTCTCTCCCTTTTGGGTGTTACAAACAAATACACTAAGTTATAATACCCTGTACCACAGTAGTGGTATAGGGTATAAAAAATCTCATAGCAGTTATTATACCCACCACCCAAGAATGGGAGTATATTCATTTTGTCATTCCGTTTGCAACACATCGATATATCCATTTCCGACCCTATAAAGTATATATATATATTCTTGATCAGCGTAAAAATCTAAGAAGATATAGACATGTCCGTCCGTCTGTCTGTTGAAATCACGCTACGGTCTTCAAAAATAGAGATATTGAGCTGAAACTTTGCACAAATTCTGTTTTTGCCCATAAGCAGGTTAAGTTCGAAGATGGGCTTTATTGGACTATATTTTGATATAGCCTCCAAATAGACCGATCCGCCGATTTAGGGTCTTGGGCCAATAAAAGCCACATTTATTATCCGATTTTGCTGGAATTGGGGACAATCAGTTGTCTTAGGCCCTTCGACATCCTTCGTCAATTTTGCTCAGATCGGTTCAGATTTGGATATAGCTGCCATATAGACCGATCCGCCGATTTAGGGTCTTAGGCCCATAAAAGCCACATTTATTATCCGATTTTGCTGAAATTGGGGACAATGAGTTGTCTTAGGCCCTTCGACATCCTTCGTCAATATGGCTCAGATCGGTTCAGATTTGGATATAGCTGCCATATAGACCGATCCGCCGATTAAGGTTCTTAGGCCCATAAAAGCCACATTTATTATCCGAATTTGCTGAAATTGGGACACAATGAGTTGTCTTAGGCCCTTCGAAATCCTTCATCAATATGGCTCAGATCGGTTCAGATTTGGATATAGCTGCCATATAGACCGATCCTCCGATTTAGGGTCTTAGACCCATAAAAGCCACATTTATTATCCAATTTTACTGAAATTTGGTACAGTGAGTTGTCTTAGGCCCTTCGACATCCTTCGCCAATATGGCCCAGATCGGTCCAGTTTTGGATATACCTGCCATATAGACCGATCCTCCGATTTAGGGTCTTAGACCCATAAAAGCCACATTTATTATCCAATTTTACTGAAATTTGGCACAGTGAGTTGTCTTAGGCCCTCCGACATCCTCCGTCAATTTGGCTCAGATCGGTCCAGATTGGGATATAGCTGCCATATAGACCGATGCTCCGATTTAGGGTCTTAGACCCATAAAAGCCACATTTATTATCCGATTTTGCTGAAATTTGGGACAGTGAGTTGTCTTAGGCCCTTCGACATCCTTCGCCAATTTGGCCCAGATTGGTCCAGTTTTGGAAATAGCTGCCATATAGACCGATCCTCCGATTTAGGGTCTTAGACCCATAAAAGCCACATTTATTATCCAATTTTACTGAAATTTGGCACAGTGAGTTGTCTTAGGCCCTTCGACATCCTTCGCCAATTTGGCCCAGATTGGTCCAGTTTTGGAAATAGCTGCCATATAGACCGATCCTCCGATTTAGGGTCTTAGACCCATAAAAGCCACATTTATTATCCGATTTTGCTGAAATTTGGCACAGTGAGTTGTCTTAGGCCCTTCGATATCCTTTGTAAATTTGGTTCAGATTTGGATATAGTTGCCATATAGACCGATCTCTTGATTTAAGGTTTTGGGGCCATAAAAGGCGCATTTATTGTCCGATTTCGCCGAAATTTGGGACAGTGAGTTGTGTTAGGCTCTTCGACATGTATCTGCAGCTTGGTCAAAATCGGTCCAGATTTGGATATAGCTGCCATATAGATCGATATCTCGATGAAAAGCCTTGGCCCAATAAAAGGCGCTTTTATAATCCGATTTCACTGAAATTTAACACAGTGACGTATGTTAGGCTTTTCGACGTCCGTGTCGTTTATGGGTCAGAGCGGTTTACTTTTAGATATAGCTACTAAAAAGAGCAAAATTTTGTTTTACACAGTTGAATAATGACTTGTACTTATTAGTATTTGGTCCAAATCGGAACATATTTCGGTTGCCCAAAAAGAAATTGCGGATTTTTTAAAAGAAAGTAAATGCATTTTTAATAAACGTTAGAATGAACTTTAATCAAATATACTTTTTTACACTTTTTTTCTAAAGCAAGCTAAAAGTAACAGCTGATAACTGACAGAAGAAAGAATGCAATTACAGAGTCACAAGCTGTGAAAAAATTTGTCAACGCTGACTATATGAAAAATCCGCAATTACTTTTTGGGCAACCCAATAGCTGCTATGGGTCATAAGGTATGCATTTTTCCGCGGATTTGACGAAAGGTGGTTTATATATATACCTGAGGTGGTGGGTATCTAAAGGTCGGCCCGCCCAAACTTAACGCCTTTTTACTTGTTTTTTACTTACGGGAATACAAAGAAATGCCTTTGAACACGCATGCAAAAGTGTGTAGCTATTAATGGGGAATATTTTGAAAAACATTAAAGTGATTTTCGATGATTTGTATTTGTTTTTATGTTCTTTAATCCCGAAATATAAACCTCGTATATGGTAGTTCAAAGTTTTTGTGTGGCAGAGGTCACTCCTACCAACATTCCTTAGCAACTGTGCCAATGGTTGTGTTGGGTATAACCCCCATGGTTATTTTTACATTAGTAAAACAAATCATAATCCCTGATATCTCCATAATTGTATCTCACACATAGTCGTTCAAGCTTAACTGAGCAGGTTGCAATTATAATAAATAGTTCCAGGTATTTTTGCTGCTGCATGTTGATGTAATGTGAATATAACTTCAAGGTTATTATTTTCAACTCACACCTTAAACATTTGCTTCTCAAATCATGGATCGAAATGGGGAAATTAACCTCTGCTCTGTAAAGCGACAAATCTTCTTATGTCGATATTTTAACTTTTTTTTTTCATTTCTTTAGAAAATGTTTTCATAGAATTTGCATAAATAACTGCGATTTATTGGCAGCTAGGGTTTGAAATGCACACATGAGATGCCAGTGGCAGCAAGTGATGGTGTGATGTGCAACATTACAACTTTTTTTTATGCAAAAAGCTAGCAAACTGGAAATTGGTACAGATAAATTTATTGTCCATAGCCAGCTTAGCTTATGATAATACCACTCAAGTATACAAGTCACTTGGAATAGAAATTTATTCCTGTCCATTTCTTATGAATTTTAAAGCAATAGGTTATACCAAACCCACCTTCAAGTGTTAGAATACATGAATCCAATTTCCAATGCCAGTATAAGCCTCCATTTAATCCGATCTCTCGAATAAACAACGTTGTAGTATTTCAACTTATTTTTGTCTTTTTTTCTAATTTTTTTACTTCATAATTAATCTGCTTGTTTTCATTCAAGATATTTAAGGCGTTTGACTGACTCACATAAATACCCTGGTTTAGGGTGGCGTATGATTTACTCGCATAGAACTCAATAGAAATGTAGCGTATACGCACCCATAGTACATAAGGAGATTACAAAGGCTTATTAAAAACAGCTTCGAATAGCATTAAGTCGAATTAATGGCACATTAATGATTTCTGGCGCTTGAGGCAAATTACCCTGTTGAAAATGCACAAATCCGACTATGGGAAAAACAGCCAAGGCGTATCCATCATTTTGCTATTTACAAACAGTGTGGGCAGAGGTGGTGGGAAAACCGAATGAATAAATAATTTGTTTTGGCAAAATGTTAGCAAATGCAAATACCATTAGCCGAATACTTGAGTCATTTAAGCATTCGCATATGTGGAGGGATAAAAATGTCAACATATACTTGTAGCAGGTATGCTGCTACACACAAAAAAAAACACAGTTTTGGAAAAAAACCAGTAAGGAAAGGCAAAAGTCGGGCGATGTCGACTTTATAATACAAATGTAGGGTATATTGATGGGCCTCGCCAGATGTTTTCAGATGGTTTTTTAAACAATCCGTATCACATTCCGAGCAAATATAAGCCAACTACGGTTCACATATGACAACATTATAGCAAATTACCCAAAATTTGACGAACATATATGTGGAAGCTATATCTAATTCTAAACCGATTTCGAGCAAACTTTTCAGACAATGTGGTGCTCGAGACAAGTGTTGTGCAAAATTTCGGCAAGATAGGTCGAAAATACGCCTGTAGGGGCTTTAGAAGTGAAAATAGGGCGATATACATATATGAGAGCTATATCCAAATCTGAACCGATTTCTACGAAATTTACCAGTAATATCGAGAGTCATAAGAAAATCCTTCCTACCAAATTTCATAATAATCGGTTATCAATTGACCATTTTATTGGAGTATTACTGCAAATCGGACGAACAATTATATGGGAGCTATATCCAAATCTGCACCGATTTCTATGAAATTCAACTGTAATGTCGAGAGTCATAAGAAAATCTCTTACGCCAAATTTCAAGAGGATCGGTCAACAAATGACAATTTTATTGCTGTATTACTGCAAATCGGACGAACATATATATGGGAGCTATATCCAAATATGAACCGATTTCTATGAAATTCACACGTAATGTCGGGGGTCAAAAGAAAACCCTTCCTGCCAAATTTCACGAGAATCGGTTAACAAATGACCATTTTATTGCTGTATTACTGCAAATCGGACGAACATATATATGGGAGCTATATCCAAATCTGAACCGATCTTTATGAATTTCAACACTAATATCAAGAGTTATAAGAATATCCTTCCTACCAAATTTCAAGAGAATCGGTTAACAAATGACCATTTTATTGCTGTATTACTGCAAATCGGACGAACATATATATGGGAGCTATATCCAAATGTGAACCGATTTTTTCCATTTTCAATAGGCTTTGTCTCTAAGCCAAAGAACATGCCCATTTCAAATTTGAAGATAATCGGATGAAAATTACGACCCGTAGTTTGTGCACAAAATAACATGGACAGACGGAAATAGCTAAATCGAATCAGAAAGTGATTCTGAGTCGATCGGTATACTTATCAATGGGTCTATCTCTCTCCCTTTTGGGTGTTACAAACAAATACACTAAGTTATAATACCCTGTACCACAGTAGTGGTATAGGGTATAAAAAATCTCATAGCAGTTATTATACCCACCACCCAAGAATGGGAGTATATTCATTTTGTCATTCCGTTTGCAACACATCGATATATCCATTTCCGACCCTATAAAGTATATATATATTCTTGATCAGCGTAAAAATCTAAGAAGATATAGACATGTCCGTCCGTCTGTCTGTTGAAATCACGCTACGGTCTTCAAAAATAGAGATATTGAGCTGAAACTTTGCACAAATTCTGTTTTTGCCCATAAGCAGGTTAAGTTCGAAGATGGGCTTTATTGGACTATATTTTGATATAGCCTCCAAATAGACCGATCCGCCGATTTAGGGTCTTGGGCCAATAAAAGCCACATTTATTATCCGATTTTGCTGGAATTGGGGACAATCAGTTGTCTTAGGCCCTTCGACATCCTTCGTCAATTTTGCTCAGATCGGTTCAGATTTGGATATAGCTGCCATATAGACCGATCCGCCGATTTAGGGTCTTAGGCCCATAAAAGCCACATTTATTATCCGATTTTGCTGAAATTGGGGACAATGAGTTGTCTTAGGCCCTTCGACATCCTTCGTCAATATGGCTCAGATCGGTTCAGATTTGGATATAGCTGCCATATAGACCGATCCGCCGATTAAGGTTCTTAGGCCCATAAAAGCCACATTTATTATCCGAATTTGCTGAAATTGGGACACAATGAGTTGTCTTAGGCCCTTCGAAATCCTTCATCAATATGGCTCAGATCGGTCCAGATTTGGTTATAGCTGCAATATACACCGATCCTCTGATTTAGGGTCTTGGGCCCATAAAAGCCACATGTATTATCCGATTTTGCTGAAATTGGGACACAATGAGTTGTCTTAGGCCCTTCGAAATCCTTCGTCAATATGGCTCAGATCAGTTCAGATTTGGATATAGCTGCCATATAGACCGATCCTCCGATTTAGGGTCTTGGGCCCATAATAGCCACATTTATCATCCGATTTTGCTGAAATTTGGGACAATGTGTTGTCTTGGGCCCTTCGACATCCTTCGTCAATTTGGCTCAGATCGGTCCATATTTGGTTATAGCTGCCATATAGACCGATCCTCCAATTAAGGGTCTTAGGCCCATAGAAGTCACATTTATTATCCGATTTTGCTGAAATTGAGGACAATAAGTTGTCTAAGGCCCTTTGACATCCTTCGTCAATTTAGGTTAGATCCGTTCAGATTTGGATATAGCTGCCATATAGACCGATCCGCCGATTTAGGGTCTTAGGCCCATAAAAGCCACATTTATTATCCGATTTTGCTGAAATTGGGGGCAATGAGTTGTCTTAGGCAATTCGACATCCATCGTTAATTTGGCTCAGATCGGTTCAGATTTGGATATAGCTCCCATATAGGCCGATCCGCCGATTTAGGGTCTTAGGCCCATAAAAGCCACATTTATTATCCGATTTTGCTGAAATTTGGGTCAGTGGCTTGTCTTAGACCCTTCGACATCCTTTGTCAATATGGCTCAGATCGGTCCAGATTTGGTTATAGCTGCCATATAGACCGATCCGCCGATTTAGGTTCTTAAGCGCATAAAAGGCGCATTTAATGGTCCTATATTGCCGAATTTTGGGACAATGACTTAAATTGAGCCCCTTACATACTTCTGCATTATGCCACAGATCGCTCCAGATTTGGATATAGCTGGCATATAGACCGATCTCTCGGTTTTAGGTTTTGGGGCCATAAAAAGAGCATTTATTGTCCGATGTCACCCAAATTTGGGACAGTGAGTTGTGTTAGGCCCTTCGACATCCTTCTTTAATTTCACTCAGATCGGTCCAGATTTGGATATAGCTGCCATATAGACCGATCTCTCGATTTAAGGTTTTTGGCCCATAAAAGGCGCATATATTGTCCGATGTTGCCGAAATTTGGGACAGAGAGTTAAGTTAAGCCCCTCTAAATATTTCTGCTATTAACCTCTTATACACCTGAGATTGGGGTATCTAAAGTTCGGTCCGTCCAAACTTAATCCCTTTTTAAGTGTTTTCATATCAACAAATATTATTCCTATAATTGTATCTTTCCATTACAGTCAACAATTGAATTGAGTACTGTGTGTTTTCTACATTTCTAAAATCCTCCATGCAGATTATTTGCATTGTTTACTAAATGCCTAACAAGCATTAAGGATTTCCTTGAAAACAACAAGGAATGAAGTGAACAAAATACATAACAAGCCAATTACGATTCTTATATTACAATGGCAAAAAATGTAGCTAGGTTACAGTAGGAAGGCTTTGGCTTTTGCAAAGGGTATTGTAATTTAGATCTGACTTAGAAATAATAATTGGTTTAGTGTTTCAGCTTTTGATCTAACCTATGTTTCCATCTAATTTATTTGAGAGCATTTAAGAAACCCAAATTCAAAAATGACACCGACTCAACAAGAGTTTCCTAGTTGTAATTTAATGCATATTTGCAAGAGGAGTAGGTAATAGTTAAAAATAACAAAATCTCCCACACACACACACACACACAAACACATTGTTTTGTATACAATGTATAAATAGATTATTAAGCTGATTTATGGCAAAAGTATCAAATGAGAAATTTACAATACCACAAAAGTCGATTTAAGGGAAATAATGGATATTTAAATATGATGCTATTAACAGTTAGAGGTTTGTAATTTGTTTGCTTGCAATAAGAAAATAAGTGAGGGTTTTTTTTAATACCATACTGCGTATAATTGATATGAATTCGTGGGGTATCAATGGGACGTATACTTATTACAAATAAATGAATTAGTTATTATGAAACCACACTACGAACGACTTAATAAGGCCTTTAAGCACTACTCATAAACGCATTAGAACTAAAATTCTTATAAATTGGAACCATAAAGATTACACTTTGATATTTGGTGCAAGTCACCAGATATTGCGGCTTAGCTTAAAAAGAACCAGTAAAAAGGAGTTAAGTTCGGCCGGGCCGAACTTTGGATACCCGGTCAAAATCCGGTGAAAACTGTATACCTTATGTCCCATAGCAGTTATATCGAAATAGGTTCCGATTTTGGACCAAATATCAATAAATACAAGTCATTGTTCAATTGTGTATAACAAATTATTTGTCTTTCTAGTAGCTATATCTAAAAAACCGATCTGAACCATATACGATATGGTTGTCGAAAAGCCTATCATAAGTCATTGTGTCATATTTCAGTTAAATCGCATTATAAATGCGCCCTTTTTGAGACCAAGACTTTAAATCGAGAGATCAGTCTATATGGCAGCTATATGCAAAACTTGATCGATCTAGACCAAATTGCAGAAATATGTGGAGTGGCTTAACATAACTCTCTGTCCCAAATTTCGGCAACATCGAACAATAAATGCGCCTTTAATGGGCCAAACACATTAAATCAAGAGATCGCTCTATATGGCAGCTATTACCAAATCTTAACCGATCTGGGTCAAATTGAAGAAAGGTGTCGCAGGACCTAACACAACTCACTGTCCCAAATTTCGGCGACATCGGACCATAAATGAGCTTTTTATGTCCCCAAAACCTGAAACCGAGAGATCGGTCTATATGGCACCTATATCCAAATCTTAACCGATCTGTGCCATACTTCAGAATTATGTCAAGGAGTTTAACATAACTCACTGTCCCAAAATTCGGCGACATCGGACAATAAATCTGCCTTTTATGGGCCCAAAACTTTAAATCGAAGGATCGGTCTATATGGCAGCTATAACCAAATCTGGACCGATCCGGGCCAAATTAACGAAGGATTTCGAAGGGCCTTACACAACTCACTGTCCCAAATTTCAGCGAAATTGGATAATAAATGTGGCTTTCATGGGCCTAAGACCCTAAATCGGAGGATCGGTCTATATGGCAGCTATAACCAAATCTGGACCGATCCGGGCCAAATTGAAGAAAGATGTCGAAGGGCCTAACAGAGCTCACTGTTATAAATTTCAGCGAAATCGGATAATAAATGTGGCTTTTATGGGCCTAAGACCCTAAATCGGAGGATCGGTCTATACAGCAGCTATAACCAAATCTGGACCGATCTAGGCCAAATTGAAGAAATATGTCGAAGAGCCTAACGCAACATACTGTACCGAATTTCGGCGAAATCGGATAATGAATGTGGCTTTTATGGGCCTAAGACCCTAAATCGGAGGATCGGTCTATATGACAGCTATATCCAAATCTAAACCGATCGGGGTCAAATTGAAGAAATATGTCGAAGAGCCTAACGCAACATTTCAACAAAATCGTATAATAAATGTGGCTATTATGGGCCTAAGACCCTAAATCGGAGGATCGGTCTATATGGCAGCTATATCCAAATCTGGACCGATCTGGGCCAAATTAACGAAGGATGTCTAAGGGCCTAACATAACTCACTGTCCCAAATTTTAGCAAAATCAGATAATAATTGTGGCCTTTATGGGCCTTAGACCCTAAATCGGAGGATCGGTCTATATGGCAGCTATAACCAAATCTGGACCGATCTGTGCCATATTGCCGAATTATGTCAAGGGGCTTAACATAACTCACTGTCCCAAAATTCGGCGACATCGGACAATAAATGTGGCTTTTATGGGCCTAAGACCCTAAATCGGAGGATCGGTCTATATAGCCGCTATATCCTAACCTGAACCGATCTAGGCCAAATTGATGAAGGATGTCGAAGGGCCTAACACAACTCACCGTCCCAAATTTCAGCGAAATCGGATAATAAATGTGGCTTTTATGGGCCTCAGACCCGGAGGATCGGTGTATATCAATATATAGTCCGATATAGCCCATCTTCAAACTTAACCTGCTTATGGACAAAGCAAGAATCTGTGCAAAGTTTCAACCCAATATCTCAATTTTTAATGACTGTAGCGTGATTACAACAGACAGACGGACGGAC
This sequence comes from Stomoxys calcitrans, assembly GCF_963082655.1. Taxonomy (NCBI): domain Eukaryota; kingdom Metazoa; phylum Arthropoda; class Insecta; order Diptera; family Muscidae; genus Stomoxys; species Stomoxys calcitrans. The sequence goes on from NC_081553.1 coordinate 191,078,735, forward strand.
ATGTCTAGATTGTCTTAGATTTTTGCGCTGCAAATGTCGCCAACATTAAGAGGGGATAAACAACGCTTTGTTCGATGTTCTCGCCAGTTTTGGAACGCGTTCATCGTCATAGGCTATAATAACACGGATTAGATATCTGCCTTCAGGACGAAGTCTCTCCACCCTAAAGAGGTATTAGAGAGTCAAAGAAGGCGCAGTGGATCGTGCCCGGTTCGGCTAGTTTTCAATATAACCATGGTGGTGGTTTGACCAAAATCTGGACAAGTCAATCTTCTCGCATTTTCGCTTGTCAGTAAA